>NW_015113589.1:44683-146020 GCF_001443285.1 Poecilia latipinna
AAGGGCACTCCTGAAGTAATTCTCTCTCATCAAGGTTTGCTGGTACAGTTATTTTCTGTAAATACTTAATATGGATCTGTTACATGCCTGCCAGGCTGTTTGTTTCTCTTTCCCCTCCCCCTATTTTTTGTTCTCTTCACAGGTAGTAGGGGAAGCCGGTGTCAATCTCCCCTGATTGAGCCTCTCCAACCAAGGGCCACTTAGCATCCAGGGAGGCCTTATACAAGCAGCTCAGCTGGGGAGCTTAGGAGATCTATCCAACCTGCTGGCTACCTGACACATGTCTTGTTGTTGCTCTTTGTGTGAGGGTTTGTGGTGGGAGTTAGAGGGCGAGGTAAGTTTGGGGTACCCTGTACATGTCATCACATAGGTGTTTTTCTGTTAGATACACTAGGTAAGTAGGTGGGTGCCACCCATGTAAAGTTTTGGTGGAAACTTTTGTTAGATTAGGTAGGTAGGGTTTTTGTTTTCTATTTCTTTTCTTTAGCACAGATGGTAGTTGGGTCCTGTTTTTATTTTCTTTGATTTGGCACCACCTAACCGTCCCTTTCTCCCCCACAGTTTGTACGAGCCTTCTGGGATTTTTGTTGCCAATAAATCCCTCCTTTTTAAAACATTCACTTGGACCCTGTCGAATCTTTGTGGTTGTCGCGTTACTTCCCTCCTCCTCACAAAGAGGGTGCCGTAACAGCATCTTAGTGGTACTTACTCTTTTTATCCGATTGTCCAGATGAAATCCCACTTTCTGCAAGCAGAGAGAGAAATGTTGAAAGAAACACCATTTGTGTCAGTTTCCCCTTTTCTTTTATTAACTATTATTAAATTGCAACAATGGTTAGAATGTTCCCCTAGAGCAGAGGTTCCCAAAGTGTGTGTGGGGGTGGGGGGCGCCGTGCCATTGCAGGGGGGGCGCAGGAAGCCGTCTGGATGAAAAAAATAAAAAAATAAAAAAAAAAAAATTCACACTGTATGCGCTGGGTTTTTACCTTAGAATGGCCAACTCTCTGTTATTCCTATGTCAATCTGATACAGTAGAGGCTTCCACACTTCCCATATTTGTGTCCTCTGTCACTTTTATCAGCAGTTAAAACTGTTTAATCCGTTGTTAACATGTGGTAACCTGTTTTCCGAGCCGCCTTTAAACGCAACATCAGTGTTACGACGCTTATGCTGGGTTTACACCTGTGCGGCAGTGAAGGAGACCTGCTGCTGCTGTACAGAGCTACGCAGGTGTGTTAGAATCATGGCAGCAAAATGCAAAGAACTTTTCACAGTTTTTCCCCCAAACTAACCGACTGTTGAGTAAAGCTGCTGGATGCAGGTAATGTTAGCTAAAAGAGGACTAGCTAATATCAATACAGCACCTTAAGCTTGTTAACAAGTAGCTTGTAGGCTACCGATGTTGTTTATGTTCAGCTACGTACATTTTGCCCCCAAAAAAGTCGACCTCTTCGCCCCCCCAACCTGTTCTTAGAGACAGGGAGTTTCTAAGAATCCCCCCCTCACACGCATCGTTTCAACCAGACAGCCATTTGTAATCCATAGGGGAGGCCCAGAAAATTTTTGGGAACCACTGTGGGGGCGCAGAAGAAAAAGTTTGGGAACGACTGCCCTAGAGTTTGATAGGCTTACGCTATAATGTTTGACTACAAACTTTATATTTTATATATTTTTGATTTGGTCTTTCATTTAGATAAAGTCATAGTGAGACATAGGGTAGAATCTCAGAAAACAGGTAATGTTATTGAATTATTCAACCTTGGCTGCTGTTGTCTCCCTCTCCTCCAGCGTTTCCTGTAAAGAAATAGTTTGTAATGATTTAAGACTACAACATAGGTAGGACAAATAATATTAATGAACTTTATTGAATTATTCAACCTTGGATGCTGTTGTCTCCCTCTCCTCCAGCGTTTCCTGTATAGAAATAGTTTGTAATGATTGATAACTACAACATAGGACAAATAATATTAATGAACTTTAAAATAGCCTGTTCAACAAAAAGGGTTTTTTTTTTTTAAAGGTAATCTTCAAAGGAAAACCTAGATCAAAAGCTTCATGAAAATTATATCAATTAATGTGACAATTTTACTTTTGTAGGTTTTACAAATTGTGATTTTAGAAAAACTGCCCAGAGTTTAGTTTATTTGACCAGAATTGGAAGCAAGTTGATTTGAAATGGACACGTTATATTTCACCTTCAATATAAACTCAAATTATGCTCAGAATTGATGCTATACAAGTAAAATGAAATGAAATATACTAAAGGGAATAAATTTACCTTCAGTTTCACTCATGAGGGGTATGATAGTGCTGTGATCGCCTGTACCTGCAGACAGATGTACCAAGGTATATGAAGATCAAATTGAGTTAAAATATTTTTAAACACTTCTGTTCTTCATTTTAATTCACCCAGCATTGTCTACCCTCAATCGTCCTTTTAGAAATGCAGGGGAATGGTTCCTATCTCCAACGGTCATTGGGTGAGAGGTGGGGTTCACCCTCAACACCCCACCAATCCATCACAGGGAAACACAGAGACACACAGGACAAACAACCATGCACACTAACATTTAAAGGCAGTTTACAGTGACCAGTTAAGCAAACGTGTGTCTATCGACTCAGAGACAGCTGGAGTACACAGAGAATCCACACATGAATGGGGAGAACCTGCAAACTCCAGAAAGGGCCCAGGCTGGGATTCGAACCCAGGACCTCACTGCTACTATGCAACAGTGAAAATACTGCGCAATAAATTCATTACAGCTGAAATTTATTTTTAGAATAAAAGTCTAAAAAATTATCAGGATATTCAATGGTACAAATTATCATTGAATTAAACAATACAAAATGACACTTACCATTGCTATGGGTCATGTGACCATTGGAGCCTGCACAAACAGAGACACAGGTTTATTAACAAGATTGAACTGCTTCACAAACTTGTATATTTTTATTAAATAATCATAAACTAGCAGTATGAGCATAAAGTAGCATTGGTACCCAACTAAAGTAAACATGTTAGCTACATAATGTATTGCTTTGCACTCCAAGAAATTTCTAATTTCAATGTACTGGTGAGTTGACATTTATTTAATGTCTATGGTTTACTTAACAGTTGTAACAGTGAATTTATATCTCTACACAAATTAGAAAGAGGATTGGATTGGTTGAGTATATGATGTCAATATGATGTTGAACATAAATGTCTCGGGAAAACTTTCCCATTGTTACAACTCACACAGACACTACGCCATTACATTTACAGGTATGGTAACTAAACTTCTTTTAATATATTATTTTTCCCCAGTTCAGCATGCCACTCTAAGATGGGATTCAGTTGAATTTTGAGTGATTTCAAATCAAAGCTAGTTATAATAGACTATAACTTTGATTCATATTGACATTTTGGCTTCTAAAGTCTGATTTAGACTTTCACATTATTCACACAAATTACGCAATTATAAATGGATGCAGAAAAATGTATTTGGACATTTGTATAAAGATACTTACAACTGACTTGGATTACATTGACACCATTGTACCCTGTACAATAACAGAAATTAGCAGAAATAAAGAGTGAATTATTACAATTTCTTTTTTAAATAACATACTTTAAAAATATTTTTGCTAGGTAATAACGCATCGCTAAAAATAACTAAAATGTAGCCTATAAATTTCAATGCACTGTTCACATTTTCTTGACTTATGCTTAATTTACATCTTAGGTACACTGGTACTTAATGACATTTCTTTAGAGTATTTAAATGTATTTGTCCTCTTAGATGACATTTCTGACACATCCTTGTATCTTCTGTACTAGGTGTGAAATGACTAGCCAGATTATAAAGGGGGCTGTGATTGGTTGTATAAATAACATCGGTATCACGTTTAGAATAAATGTCAAGGGCCCACATACACTAGACCACAAGAGGTCCCAAGATCCTGCTTGTATTAGGCGTTTCCCTTCTGCTGCACACCCGATTTAAATAAATAGGTGATTAACAGGCTTCTACAGCAGTTAGAGCCATGCCAAGGGGATAGTGCAATAATTTGAGTCAGTACAATAATAAAAGACACAAAGATACCTGTTTTGCAGAATATTTTTTGTCTCAAGTCTTTCTCCACTGGTTTTCCATAATATGCCTACATGTCATATAAAAGAACTAAGCCAATTAACAACATAAAGAAAAACAAACACCTACCATTGTTTTGGGATTTGGTGGCATCACTGTTGCCTGCACAAACAGAGATACATACCTTTAAGGTATAATGACTAAACTTATTTTATACATATTTTTCTAAGATTTTAATGCCAATGCAAAGAGTATTTTTATAAACTCCACTATATAGATATACTTACGAAGTGGGCATCTCATCTTTTTGTACCAAAACAGAAAAACAAGAACTCCGCCAACAACAAACAGCAGCATAGATACTGCGACCACTATGATGATGTCGTAAGGAAGTTGTTTATCTTCGTTGCAATTGTGATCTATAACAGAAAATTATTTTCTATTATTTTTATATTGAATTCACAATAAACACTGGTGTGATACATGTAAAAAAATAGCTGGAACAACTTGACAAAGAACACTTAAGTGGTTGAATTCTTACTTAAGTAAGTAAGTAAGAATTCAACATCAAATAATTACATTAAGAATGATTTGGATATCTAAGGCTATATTTTGACAGTTACAAGTGGCTTTGATGCTGCAAACCAAATTTGACCAGACATACTCAAATATAATGATTAAAAGAAAAAACTAAGTTAACCAATTTTATAAATAAGATAAAGAAAGCTACCAGGCCTAATTTATACAAGACTCTCCTTGGACTGCCACCTTATTGTGGTAACCCAAGGATAAGATGTGCTGCCACCTTATCCTTGGGTTAATTTATTTTGAAAATTCATTTGTTTAATGGATTTTTTAAAATCTTTTTATCACAAAAATGGGCAACAAATCTACATCTATATTGTCACCAGTATGTTGCAGACTTTAGTGATAATGTCAAAATTAACAGTAAAGTTAAAAAGTCTGAAGAATGTCAAAGGATAAAGTATGTTAAAGATTCTTCCAAAACAAATCTGACAACTGAGATTTAGGTGACTAGCAATTCTTTCTTAATCATTAAGTTCTTCAGCATATAAATGACATTTAACAGAAACACTCTTTTCAATTTGGATACTGTGCAATTACAATAATACATTTGCAGTATATTGTGTAGTCGTAATTATAAAAAAATAATAATTGAAAAATAAACTTAAAAAAATTATAATTTACCCCATTTCTTTTCAACCTTCATGTGAGAGGCAGGATGAATGACTTCACAGGTGTAGGCGGCAGCATCAGACTTCAAAATCTCCACATGGTCTTTTCTCTGAAAGGTGTCATCCTCATTTGGGAGAACTCCAGAGGTCTGAATCCCGTCCTCTTTAGTTAAGATACGCCCATTTCTTTTGATCTGCAGAATGATGTCTTTTGGATAGAAGCCCGTAGCCAGGCACGTCAAAATTGTGTTAGTATCCGCCTTGGCTTTACGAGTGAACAAATGCACTTCAGGTCTCTCTGGAGAGAAAAGTTCAAATGTCCGTTGTTAAGCACGTAATATTGGACTAATGTAAACACTTATTTTTTATAATAGTGTCCTGTCATTCATGAGATCATTTGAATATTAAAATATGTTTATTCATAAGCACACATCACATGTGATAATTTGTATGTACTAGTTTAAAATGATAGTTTCATTATTTTTTTTTTTTATAATTTTAAGGCCATTAACACACAAATGGCCTCATTAATTGTAAACTGCATAACGCCAACTACTACAACCTTTTATAGTAAATACTATTGTGTTTTTTGATTGATTTTGTTAAATAAGTTATTTTTTAGTTAATCTAAACAAAGCATATTGTTGGCACTGAGCATTTGAAAAAAGAATGCTAAGAATAACTTATTTTTGCAAGAAGCAAAAAAGAAAAACTACCTAACATCATACATACTGGCATTTAAAAGCTGCTCTTCCCCAAAGCCTCTAAACTTGGTCATCCATTCCATGCACTCCTTCTCCAGGTAGCCCTTGGTGTATTCCTTCAGCACCTGGACCTCATCCCACTTCCTCTTGGTTTCTTCTGCTGCATGAATTGGAGCAACCCAAACCTGCTTGTTGTCATCAAAGGACAGAAAGTCGCTTCCGTCATAGTTGTACATGTCCATCCCACGGACAAACTTCAGTGAGCCATCAGGCTGAGTTTCACCCTCACAGCCGTGCATCCACTGAAGAATATGAGTGTCTGTAAGAAAACACAGGAGAAAAAAAAAGTTAAAAACTACGGAATAGAAAAAAAATATTTGTTGGGTTTTTAGACAAGTAAATATTCTGAGAATAAATAGGATGTATTTATCTACCGTTGTTATTCTGTCTCATTCGTTTCATCAATATGTCGATGTTGACCTTGAACCATTGCTGCTTGCTCTTTCTGGACTGGGTGCCTTTCTCCCAGTACTCTGGTTCAAGATGTTTTTCCATCCAGTCCTCTTTGGGAACTTTAACTTGGTTCTCACTGTCATAGTAGTCAATCATCCGGTTATCCAGTAAACCCATAGCAGTGAACTCATGTAACCCTGGGAGATTCACTGGCTTGGAGAAGGCTGTGTAGATGTAAGTGAGGGAATGCTTTTCTGTAAGACAAAAGACAGAAAAATAAATTGTTAAAATCCTCAAATTAGTGTGTGTATATATATATATATATATATATATATATATATATATATATATCTTGGTCAAAGTCACTTAGGACTTGGCATGGGCCAATTACTGGTATCAAAGCTGTCAAATATTTATGGCACACCATAACTGAGTTGTAAACTAGATAAAGTGCAAAAGTGACTGGGGTTTAAGAAGCCTTTTACAGTTTTCCCTCAAATGACAGAAAAAATTCAATCATGTGGAAATATTACCAGCTTTGGTGTTAAAACTTAAAGTACCAAGCATAATACAAGTTCCCCCTCTCAAAGACCAGGTTACTTTAACCTTGTAAAGAATACTACACACTGAAACTAGAAGGTGTTTTACATATCCAAAATAAATAAATAAACTAAAAACAATAAATAAGACAGAAATAAAAAAACAACATACAACTGAAACCATAAATAAAATGGATTATGATGTCGCTCTAAACAAAATTTCCTTTCATAAAATATTAATAATCAGAATTGGAATTACTGAGTTCATTTTAATTGATCGGAAAACTGATGGATTAATTAATTAATCATTTATGGCAACAGGCTTAGTAGCAAACGCATCTATGAAAAAAAGTATTCATTATAACATGAAATGCTAGTTTTCTCTTTACTTTGTTTCAGCTTTCGTCTGTTTCCAATGAGGAAGTTCTACAGTCACACCTCATGTCAGTTATCTAAGCAATGTTGTTTGTCTACATGTTGACTTTCGATGTTAATCTATTAAATACAGAACGTCATTTAGTTAGGTTAAAATAATTTTAACAGTGTATCACTAAAGTATTTAATTAGTAAAATCCCTTTTGTTGTGTGTTGAAGTAGATAAGGTGCTATCAGTTACTTAATTTGCGCTAGTGCTATAATTACACAACTGGCTGCACAACCCCCTCAAAACAGCATTTTTCTATTATTGTTTGATGTCTTCTTGTTCCAAAGCAGAATATTCAGGATTTTGAACCATTACAAACCGATGGGTAGATATTTATTTTCACCACTGATCATAGTGGCTCCTTGTTCAGAGACTCACACTTTTCGTCTTTTTGGATAATAGCTTCCCACTGATTTCAATGTGAATTGAAGAACATAAATTGCCCCCAGACTTATGGTTTTATTCACATTCTACATATTACATTAAAATGTATTCAAGGTTCTTTAAATGCACTTGCAGATTAAATTGTTTTGGCATATTTATAACTTGAAAGTAGCTAACATACCCCAGTGACGCATACGTGTTTTCTAACCTTGTGTCTTCCGCATACTTCAAATTGATCTTTGAACACTTGATTTACTGGTTATAAATGACCTCAGTGTGAAAACAGTAGTGCTGAACCAGACAAAAAAAATACCTGAGATATGTTGGGAAGAGCTTATAAAAGGACAGGACGGCGAACGCAGCGGCTTTGTGTGCTGATGAATATGCGCCAGACTTACCGCGACAAAATTCACCTTAAAAGTTCTGGTGTCGGTTTATTTTAAACTGGGTCCACACAGAACAATTGGATTTTACTTAATATTAGCAAACGGGTCTAGTTGTTCGGTAAATAACACAAATTTATCGACAGAATACTTTTTTTTTTTTACGACGTCATATCTGTTTTTAGTTTCACTTTTAACAACCGCGTCAACATGTCAGAAAAAAACAAGGATATTACCGCTGTACACCGTGACTGCTGTCCCCAAAAGGACAACAAACGGTAGAAGAAGCATTCCGAACCAGAATCAGGTTAAGTTCTTCAGCTGAAATGTATTTCTTTTGGATTTTTTTGTTATTTCTTTTGCCCGGGATGCCTCGTTGTACTCAGCTTCGAAAGGCTTTCTTCCTCTGTTGAGATGCTTTTAGGGTTCCTCGGACTTTAGACATTTTAGTTTTTACTTCCAATCGTGGTGCAATTGATTGCAAAAAATAAAATAAAAGTAGTCAAATGCCTTATTTTCAAAACAAGCAAAAAATAAAAAATAAAAAAATTAATAAATAAAAGAGAGCGAGAAAGACAGGGGGAAAAAAGCCATATAGTTAAATAAAGCTTATGTTCTGTTGGTCTTCCTAAACTTAACTGAAGTCTTTCAGAGATTTCCTGAAGTCCATGACCATTTTAAGATAAGCTGCTTTTGTTTTGCTTGTTAAAACTTTTGAAGATCCTTAGAAAGTCTAATCAAATACGTAGACTATTTTGGAATATTAAAATAATTTAATTAATGAGTTATTTGTTTTTAATGTTTTTGTAATGTTATATTTGGAATAATCTGGAAGAAACAGACATCAGATTTCACTCTACTTCATTTTCTTTTTATTGCTGTGTTTACTCTTTGTAGTGCAGTCTTAAGGGTGCAGTGATTTCTCAGCCGCACACTCAAACCTTTGTTTTTAATCTCTGTGATGTGTTTATTTTACCAACGTTACACCTTCCATTTTCTTAAATATAATTCAATATTAAAAAATTTAAACAAAATTTGAAATGGTATTTGTTTCCTTTTCAGAATTATTTTCTTTGTGTGCCGGTTTCGATTAAATTTATCTTCATCATAAACCTCCTATCCATCAGTCGGTGCCAGTTCATGAAATTTTCTTAAATATAAATTTTTGAAATAAACAATATTGTAAGGAACAAACACTACAAAGTTGAATCTGGACTTTTTAATTGTTTTTAATGTAGTGCATTAACATTTTAATGGGTGAAAATATTTTAGGAAACAGATTTGATAGTTTGTTTTTATGACTTCTTCACAGTTTTTTGCTCTTTCCGAAATGAATGTCTGTTGAGCTATGCTGTAATCATGGTTTCTCCATGCTTTCTGTGATTGAATGTTGGTTATTCTATAATAGCCCGTGTGCGACAAGCAGACTTCTAAATTTACAAGGATCCGTGAACGCGACATATACTCTTCCGGATTTCTTGTATGTCATCAGGCTTGTTTTTTTTTTCAGGTGAGGCACTTCCTCTTTTGTTCAAACGTTTTGTGGAGTTTCAAATTAATTTTGAATGACAACGAAGTTGACAATGCAAATAAACCATCGTGTTTTTACTTTTTATTATATGCAGAATTAAATACCTGCACTTCGTGCAGAGTAATGTGCGGTAGCTTTTGTTTTGTTCCTTTAATTGTAAAGTATTAAAATTTCGAGTCTGTAGGTATGAGCTGCTTTTGTTCAGGATCTCTCTCTACTCTCATCGGTTTTTAGGGCTGGCAGTGACTAGTTAAGGCACAGTAAACACACCTAAACCCATAAACCGACCTGCGTCAGCCTCAGTGTCTGGCTTCATGTTCAGCCAATCAGATAAATCGTAGTCAGTTGCTAGGCAGATAACAGTATTATGGGTTTGGCTGAAAGACTGAAAGCAAGTAGTAACGACGGTTTTGGAAATGTAAAACCGAAAAGCAAATAAGATATTGCGGTAACGGACAAAGGCAAATTTATTTCTATTTATTTACTCATCCATTCATTGCCTTTTTAACACTCTTTAGCCGAATTACTGGAATCTTCTAATGTTTAATATATCTGTTGGATATATGTCCTCTTTATTGAAGCAGACTAAAAGTCAAAATATTGCTTTTTTACGATATAATATTATCATGTATGCACATAAAAAATGTCCTCTTCACTCATGGAAAAATGCTGCAGAAGTGGCCATGAGAACAACAGGGAAATAGAAGAAGTTGGTGAATGATTTCAAAATTATATTCTTAAATGCAGGAAAGACAGTTGCAATATTTTTTCAGATAATTGTAATGAATGTCACCCTGTTCCATTTGTATGACGTAACATTTGATCATTTTCGGCATTAAGCCCATTTTTATTCTTAACCAAATCTCATTATTTCTCAAAGTAATGGCTCTGAGGAGTTTAATGGTCAGTTCTTCAAAATGGTAAATGGTTACTTTACAAAATTCTTAATGATATTGCTGATCCAAGAAGTCTGGGAAGGTTTGTCACACAGAGATCTAAAATGATTAGTCAGTAGGGCGCCATCAAGAGGTGAGTGCAGCGTCCTAAAGTTTAGCATGCTGCACTCGTCTTAAATTGGTTCATCCAAGCAGATTTACACTTACTAATGATGGTAGTGAGAAAAGCAGTAGTTTAACTGGTTTTAATGAGATGTGAATCATGATGCATATGTATAGAATGGAACAATATGTAGTTATTTTTATTCTTGTTTAACATCAGTTCACAACCTTTGTTAAATTGTACTTGTACTACAGGTGGAAATTAGCCATTTTTGCTTTGACCTGGTACCATTCATATTTCATTTGAAAGGGTCGATGAACTGCTGTTCATTCTCCCTGTGTAAAATAAAAAAGGTCAAAGGCTTGAGAGACAGATAAAACTGATGGAAGTTAACTTAACAGTTTGTTTTCATTTGTGCAATTTCATGAAGAGTTAATATGAATTTTAAGGCATGTAAATTATGTAATGTTAAAAGTTTATTTATTAAACAAAAATCTCCATTATTGCCTCGTTTCTTACAACTAGGCAGTAATGCACAGAACAGCTTCCTGCAGCTTCTCACTGTGTAAATGCATTAGATGCTACTGGCTGCTTTCTGTTGACAATAAAGTAAAGATAAAAAAAGAAATCATGTTTAACCCCACACTTCAGTTATGAAACCTCTCTTCCTGCTTTCTCTTGTCCTCCTCTGTTTTCCAACTCCTTCAATTACCACTCCATCCTTCCTTCTCTTTTCCAGTCGTCTCTTCCTCCCAAAGCGGAAACCAAATCCTCCTTTCTCTCGGCTGACGGCTTGAAGCCCTCCGGCCATGGATGTAAGAGCGTCGTTTCTTTTCCAGCCTTCTTCGCCTTCTCCTCCCTCCTGATAGTTCACGGCCTCGAGAGAGTTATCAGCAGCGAATGGGGAGAGTGGCAGATCCATAACGTCCCCTCTCTGGTCTCTCAGCAGCTGCTCTTCCTCCCAGACACCACCCACTTCCTCGGGCTCTACAAGAGTTTGCAGAGAGTCTTGAAGCCAGTCAGACCACATTTTAGGGACTTTGGGGTCCTGCAGTGGAGCACTGAGGTCATACAGGCTGGACTCCAGCTCTTGTCTGGGATAGAAAGCAGCAGATGATGGGGGATGCGTGGAAACTGTGTGTAGGATTGGGCAGAGGAGGTTGAGGAAGAGGAGGGTTACCTGTGAGGCACTGATATGGAAAGGCAGTCTCATCTGGACAAAAAGAGCAGCAATGATCATGTTACAGGGAGTTTAAAATCCTTTATTAGATTTCGTTTGCTTTAAACATATTCAATTATGATAAGATATTTAAGGCATTCATAAGATGTAAAAAATAGAAAGCATGCGATCAGATTGTAGAAAACTTAAAACAAAATTTGGATTATTTTTTATTCCTTAATTAATTTTGAGTTGGATAGAAATAAAAGCTGTATGTAGCCAGTGTTGAAGGTTTTCAACCATCATTAATATGAATTTATAGTTGTTACTATAAGCAAAATTATCAGGTAAAACAATGTCTCTCTCTAAATATTAAAGTAAGAAATGCAAGTTTTAGATACTTTTCTGACTTTCATGGAAATACATTGAATTTCCACAACAGAATGACACTAAAAGTATCTGTAACATATTTTTTTACATAAACGTTTTTGCCAATAGGTTGGAAACAGTTTTTCTGCCACTATTTACATTCCATACAAGAAAATGTATCTTTCTCTTTGTAAAAAGTTCTTTATTTTAAAACCTAATAGTAAAACCACAATTGTGATTATTCAAAAATGGCATTTCTTGTACTTGATATTTATCAAAAGTTATAAATTGTATTTTTTCAAAAGGTCAGGTAGCATTTGTGGCTGATAAATTTTATTTTGCTTAACTGAGTAAAAATGTTTAAAGGTTGCAGATGCTGGTCTAAATGTAAACATTAATTTCAGTCAGTCTTTCAATTTAAAACTGACATGTACACTTTTGAAATAACAAAACACTTCACATAAAACTATAAATATCACTGTTATTCTCTATGAAATATAAAGCGCTAATAAAAGTTTGACTTGGTTTAAATAGTTCATCAAACAGACTTAAGTTTTTACTGTTTATTCCAGAAGATACTCTTAACTTAGTAGAAACCAATTATTTTTTATCTTAATTTGAGGTTTTGTCATTTAAACTCTCATGCCTTCTGGCTGTACGTCGTAGCTTCTCTGGACATACACATTTTCTATTAATACAAAAAACTAAAATAATTTCCAAAACATACAAGAAGCTCTCCTCATATCAGATATTTCTTACCTTGTTTCCTGTCAGGCACCTTGTGTCTTCTGTAACATTTGTTGCTTCGGACCTTTTTAAAAACCGCCAACTTGTGTCCTCCGTTCTGCCATCACACATTGGTTGCTCCGCCCTCTGACGCACTAACATTTTCACAAAATACCTTAAACTTCATTCTTATTAGCTCAGCAACATTTGCCTGTGTTAGCACTGAGGCCAATTATGACTGCTTGTTTGGCAACAGGTGAAATGGATGCAAAAGATTAATTAAGATGTTTCTGATTAGAGAGAGTCTCCGGGATTTCTTTTATGGCTGTGCTTGTAATTAGCATTGTTTCGATAGGATAGCACAAACATACCTGAAAAATGTCATAGTAATCCCGTGACAAATCCAAACCGCAAACCAAATGAGGCCTTTGCTTGAATGAAAATAACATCAATTATGTTCCAAAATATTTGCGGACCCACAAGCCTAATTTAACTGTGAATCAGGTGGTAGCTTCAAGACTGATTGTAAAAAAAAGGCCTTTTTTAAAATCTAAAACCACATTGTTACAGAGGAAATGTTTCTGTGGTACCAGGAAGTTGAGCATGTAATTGAAATATACAAATCACAAACAGGGTTGGATGTAGCCAAGCTGCTAATAAAGGCACTGAGTTTTGTGCCAAACATATTTCACAGAGTCATTATTTATGAAACAAAAACAAAACCAGAATGAAAATGTGTCTGAAAAGCTGCGTACACCCAATAATTCAGGAGCTTGTTTTACCATCATTAGCACAGAGGAACTTGAAGCAGCTGTTTTCTAAACACATTTTTGCCTCTCCATTTTTTTAGCTGCAGCTTCAATGCTTGAATGACCCAATCTCGGCCCACTCTTTGACATTTGGCATATCACATAGTTTCTGACTCTGGAATAAGATCACTGACTCAATGATTGTAAGGGTCATGCAAGTGACTCCAAAGCAGGACTAAATTACCCCCCCTTCTTTTGATTCACTATTTGAATCAAACTACTGAAATAAATTTAGTCTTTTGATTGTTTTCAAAATGATTGAGTTGTTCTGAAAGAAAAAAAAAACTGTCAGGGACATTCATGTTCCTTCAGATTGCATGTTGCTGCATTTTATGACCAAATAATCTTACAAAGAGCAAAGTTTCTGCATGAAAAGGCATTTTACTGAATCACCTCCATGTGGTGATTCAGTGAAGAGAAGGACACCCAACTTTACTGAAGAAAATGTAATGAAACAGCAGTTTATTCACACAGTTAACTAAACTAAACTAATATCTAGCAATCACAAAGCAATCAAAACCATTTTTAAGCTGAACCACTTCTTAAATGTCAACTCCACTTTGTCTTCTTGTACCTAGAACCTTATTAAGGCTGAGGTTGTTTCTCTAGCTGTTTTTAGGACTGGAACAAAAACTGTCACTGCAGAACCATCAGTTAACTGTAATTTGGTCCAAAAGTCTCAGCATCAATTTCTCTCTCCACTCTTCCTTCTTCCTCCTCAAACTCGCGAAGGGGCTCGAGAGAAGGGATGCAGCCAAATGCACTCTGGGGATCGTAGTCCAGAAAAATGTTGGGGCTTTGCAACATCTGGCATGACTGATTGAGGATTGGGCTTACAGAGGATTCAACGGCTGAACCAGTGAGCAAGGACAGCTGCAGCTGGTCGATGGTGCTGGCGGGGAAAGGCTGCGATTGGTCTAGCGAAGAGCAGGAAAGTGATGAGGGGGTGGTTGCCTGGGCAACAGCTCCAGGGGGAGCAGAGGGGGAGTTGGCCTGGGAGTCTTCAGAGTTGAGGGAACGTCTCAGCTTGGCCCGAGCGTTCTGAAACCACACCTGAGGGAATATTATGGAAGGAAGGAAAGCGTACGGAGGATGATAACAGAGACTGAAAACAGCTGCGAAACAGGTTAAAAAAAGAGATCATTGGAAAATCCAAACATCTATTGAATGTGAATTTTGAATCACGCTAGAAGAAGACCTTTCTTCTTTCATTCATTATTGGAAGATTGTTCGAGCTTTTATGGAGCTATATCCATTTACCTCTTTAAAAACCTGTCTGATCACCTGCCACAAACACAAACTCCAGATTTAACTATACTTTTCTCGTACTTTCCTAAATGCTCACTTCAAATTATTATTAAATGTCTGTGACCTTTACTGCACCATAAGTATGGGAAATGCATTATTTTCACGTAATATTAGGTGGAGGACTGAGTGATGCATACCTGCAGGACTCTCTTAGGCAGGCCAGTCTTATGAGCGAGGCAAGTCCAATCTTTGCCGTCAGGGTTGTGCTTCTGGGCAAAGTATGACTCAAGTGCTCTGAGCTGCTCACTGCGGAAACATGTCCTGATTCGCTTAGTCCGTCTCCGCGTCCGCCCTCCCACCTCTCTGTCGTCCACTCGTGGTTCTGGACTGCTGACAGACTCCTCCCCTTCACCGGACACCTGGTTTTGACCCGACTCTGACATCAGACAATGATCATAGTGATGGTGTTAGTTAGATATCCTCCTTAGACACAAAGTCAATGAGCTGAAAAAGCTAAACGCCACGTTTCTGACTTGATATTTTCAGGTTCAGCTCAAGTCAGATAAAAGCTCCAATCAATGCAGAGAAATGTATTATTTTATAAACCTCTAACTCCAGTTAAATCTACTTTTGTTCTTCTTGCTTCACAATCGCCCAAGAGATGTCGACATGGAAGGGAGAGTTAAAGTTGTTACACCTGAAATACTGCATATAGAGATATGATAAAAAAAATCAAACACATAGTTGTAGCACAAATTAAACTTGCAAGTGTAACCACCAGATGATCCTGTAGTCTTTGTCTAATCTCTAAAATATAGTTTTTTTGCAGAATTTTATTTATTTATTTTATTTACTTGTTGTTTTTTTAGGGACAGTATTGCATCATGTGACATGTTTAGATTGCTGTAAATGTGCCAGATTTAGCCAATCATATAATTTACACACCATTGCATGCTGAGGATAAAACTCAACTTCATTTGTATTTGAAGCACTATTTGCATTTGGAAAGCCAGAGACTGAGCAGTAACTCAGAGCTCAGTCAGATGTTGTTGGGAATAGGGGAAAATATGGAAAAATATTTTGTGCATGTGCTCATGGCATTTGGGCTGAGTTTTACATTATGCCCCTTTGAGCCTGTTATCCAGCTGCATGTTGTAGCTACATCATCTCACTGGACTGGCTTATATTGCAAAGCCTCAAAAGAAGAATTATTTTAGGTATTTTTCATAAGTAATGGTTACATGAAGCTGAACATGGATAGTGACCTCACCAGTACCACACCTATAGGTACCTCATGATAGGCTAGTAATGCAATAATTGTTAATTCTGGCAACTTAGTGATGAAATTTATCATTGTTTGTGTTTTAATTTTCAAAGTTTTAACCATAACTGAACAACAAAAATGACTCTCAACACAATGTTGTTTTGTGCCCTCTACTGGAGATATTTGCAAAATTAGACATGGCACCCGATGAATTATTGAGACTTGTTTACGACACTACTCCTTTATCTTGAAGCATGAAGGATAAAGTGATGTTTAGTCATTCTTGCTGCCTTGAAGTACTTGGGTTCTGGTCAGAAGACAACTAGATGAATCAACTTTATTTGCCCTGCAGAGGCGAATAAAGGTGGAGTTTTGGAACTAGCTAACACACAACTGTAAAACTGTACCTAAATTTCAGGAAAAGGTTTCAAAGCGATTTTAACGTTTATCATCCCGTCATTTTTGAAAACACTCACAAACACACTGACCTTCTTTTAGATGTGATTGTGAGGGGTCTTGCAGTGGCAGATTGCCTCCATCACCATTATAATGTGACTCACAATACAGGTTTGGGCCCTGCATGCAGTAGAGGTTCCCTGGCATTAATTTTACATCACATTCCTGCAAAATACAAATGTAAAAGGCATGCATTCATTTGTTAATTTGTAATTAAACTAGTAGCTAGTCTGTTAACTAACCTGGCAGGAAAAACAGTGGGGATGGAAGGTCAGCTCACCAGACCTCATGACCAAATCAGTGGGTGGGATTGGCTGGAGGCAGCGAGCACATTGGCCGCCTCCAAAAGTTCTGATGAGAGAAGGAAACCAGATGTCAGAAGCTGAAGTCCCCTGTTAACTCAATGCAGATGTTAGGAAGTGAACTGGTTCAGCATGCAGAATCACTTATACCTGCTGTAGTCCTGCTGGCAGTAAATGTTTCCATCTCTCCAGAAGAGGGAAGGGTGAGTCTGTAGCTCACAGTGGCACTGGCTGCAGCGGAGGCAGATGCTGTGCCATACCCTCCCTGCAGCCAATAGGAAGAAGCGATCACATACCTGCTCGCCACATCCAGCACATACGATTGGCTCTGGAAGGGACACACTTATTGGAACCTGAAAGATGTTTGACATGATCAAAATTAAAGATAAAGAGGGGAACTAAACATTAGGTTTATGGCACAGAGGGCATCCAATCTCAAAAATTTGGAGCTCATCAGCAAAAATAATTCCTTAAAAACAAATAGTACCAAATTGTAAAATATAATTCAATTTATTATTGAGAATGCTATGCATACCTTTAAAAAAAATTACAAAAAAACACTTTTTTTTTCAAATTAAGACTGCTTCAGACATTGCTTTTTATTTATTTTTTAAAGATACCTGTCTAATTATATGTTAGAATCGAACTACTTGCTAAATACAACAAATCTGAGTTTGCAATGGGATTTTTACAGAAGATTACGAAAAAAAATGGACTTTGTCAGAATTGTGAGATTAAAATTAAGATTTTTTTTTTTCATTTTTATTTTATTTTGTGAATTTGAATAATGTTTACATAGTAAGTGCCTAAGTTAAACTAAAAAGTTAGCATTTAACTTTGATTAGTTTTCAGGATGACTTGCATGTGTTTGCTAAAATAAAAATTTTATGTTTTAGACTCAAAAACTTAAAGTATAAATTAGTAATTTATAGAATGACATCAATCTTGTGAGATCTGCTTGTTAGCATGAAGCTCATGTTGCCTGTCAGGAGGTCAAGAAAAACATGATTCTTTTCTAAAACATGTTAAGACACAATATCACATAAGACGTAAAAATATTTAAAGCATAAAATACTTATGCTTTAAATGTAAGTTAATGTTATTGATCTGCCCAGCTGTGCAGAAACTAACCTTGAGGTTTTTCTGCTGTCAACCATCTGAAATCTGTTAAAGCTTCATAAAAATTCAATGATTTTGAGAATCATAATTACATTTTCTGAAGCAGTGTTCTCCTCCACTGCTGCTGGGCCACCGGCCAGCTGTACCACCTCCGGCTTGTCACCGAGGTCGCTGCCATACAAAAGGTCCTCGAGGGCTTGGTCGTCTGGAGACATCATGATTAAGAATTCTGAGAAAGCAGGGGGTAATTAGCAGTGTTCTCTGTAACCACAGGTCTATGTTTCTATTGATAAGCACACAACGATTTCCGGCTGTTTTAAATGTCATATTTCACAAATCTATTTGATGAGCAAAGAGAAAAACAGCTAAAATGTTTAGGTGAAGTAGCTGTTTTTATGTGAACTAAACAGCATGTTATCAACAAACTGAAACAATACTTGAGGGATGTATAGATAGAACAGAGAACTTACCTGTTCTGTTTATTGATTTGATTATTATTTGGTTCCTGCTGAGTGTGTCCAGTTCTAATCATGAAAAACTTCTCTCCAAGGAATAACAAAAGGTGTTAGATCCAGCTTTCCGTTTCCAAGCTTCACCTTTTATCTTGAAAACATTCCTGCTTTATAAAAAAACAAATCTCATCCCTTTCCTTTCAACTGCAAACCACAGTGCTTCCCCTGTTGCAGGTGTCCTTGTAGCCTCCTGTTTTGTGGTTTTGGGATGAACCCACCTCACCTGAGGTCTGCATCTTCACCTTAGCGTTGTCCAACCTCTTTCCCAGCATCCGATCTGTCGGCAGTCCCAGGTGACAAGCACCTGTAAACAAGAAGCCCAGCTGGCTCAGAGGACAACAAGGAAGCACTGTGATTGGCTGCCTGGTGAGCAGGTGAAAGGGTGGGGTAGAGGGCTTTACACAAGGGGCCAATTAAAAAAACAAAAGGTGCTTAAGAGGAGATCTGGGAAATGTGCTGAAAGATGAAAAGACACTTTTACACTCGTCTTTGACATCCAGCTCTTCTCTTCCTTTGGTGTTTTTGTTTGAGAAAATTAAACTCATTGTGTCAACAGTGAGAGGATGACCAATAGAAATATAATAAAACACACATGTGTGACTTCCCCAAGAATGCAACACTAAGAGAAACAAACTGTCTTTTGTGCTTCCAAATTCTTTCTTGCATGACTGGCAAGTCACCAGTAGACTGACTTCATGAAAGATCTGGACTGCCCCAGGCAGAGTCCAGAACTAAATCTAACAGAAAATCTGCAGCATCATCCAAAGAGGGATGTGGACAAGAGATTTACTCACAGACTGATATGGTTAGAGAATCTTTCTGAGGTAGAGTGAGCAAATATTGTCAAGTTGAAGTGTACAACACTGATTGACTCAAAGATGGGATGTTTAAATCGCTGGCGATCCATTACTTTGTGGGTGTTAATATCTATAAAATCAGGTTATTGCAGTTTTTGTCCAGGTTCCAGGGTTCTTACTGCTGTTCTGTTCTGTGGGATGTTTCAGGACAGTCTTTAACCTAAATGTCCTGGTTCACGATGTGCTCTGCAACAACATTTTCAGAAGCTGATCAACAACATCGGACATCCTCCAACATATCCAACAGGTACTATAAATGAATTCTTCATTTTCTGTTGGACTCACCTGAAGTGTTTCTTTCATAAGTAAAGACCAACCAAGAAATAAATATTTATTTATAAAAAAAACAAAAACAATAAAAATTGAAACACATTTTAGGTCCAAATTCCAACGTTTCAAACTCAAATAATTTTATTGTTGTATTTTCTTACAAGGCACCACAGGTAGAACAAACATAAAACATTGATTTGTTTACAAAAAGACAAAGTAAAACAGAAAAGACAAACACAGTGAGGACAGTGATGCACCTGTCATGGCAGCTGAACCACAGCAGGTGCTTTTCTCTTCTTTCTCTGTACACACCGAGAAGCCCAGCTGAAGTGGAAAACTGAACAGTAGGGGGCACTGCTGAGCTTTAAAGCAGGGATGATCAGAGGATAAAAGTTACAGAGGAGAATAAGGAGATGCAATCAGAACCTGTTTCTGGCTTGATATCCAATTTGAAAAAAGAAAAAATATATTTTCAGATTGGCTTTCAACAAGAAAAGATACATACATTTATATTTTCAGTACCGTCAGAAGCAGAAGCACAAAAAAAAAACAAAAAAAAAAAACATGCACAGACATACTGAACTCTGAGCAACCAGTAAGTTTATTTACAGAAGACGGAGAGGAAGCCAAAGAACATAAACTAGCTTAAAATGCTGCAAACAAAACAGTATATGAACAGAACTGTCAACACAGAACTGCAGCCATTTGAAATAACACACAATATTCCACTCATTATCAGCTTTCCACTTCATATTTCTACATCAAATACCAATTATGCTAATAAGTTCAATAATGCTCCTGATTCCAGCTTAGTTTATTTGTAATGTCTTACATTCCTATTTTAGCTAGGCTATTTACTGTAAGGTCTTCAGACCTGCAGCAGCATGCAAACCATTAAATTTGCTCTAAGTGGATTCTTTTTGTTGGATTTGCCTGTGACCTTTCCATTTTTTACTCACTTTTTACTGCATTCATTTTACACATTTATCAGAATTTCTGTGCAGCCAGACAGTCCATGATATAATTTCTAGTTTTTGTATTATATAAAGCTTATAATACTCAATTGACTGTTACATACACTGGAAAAAGTACAAAAAACGTAAAATTTTGAAGGATATGCCAAGTTATACATGAGAAAGCCTTTCAAAAATATTTCGACCGATAATCTTCTGACATTGTAGTAGAATCCAATTAGATTTTTTTTTTATTGAATTGTGGAAACATGTTTAATGTTGCTCAAGAAGTTTCTTTACTTTGACAATAAAGAGAGCATTCTATTCTAAAAGCTGCTGAGAGATAACCATACTGCATTGTTTGTATTGACGAAGTCCTTAAACTTCATAAAGTCAGACTCATCTGGTTTTTGTGTGTGACTGTAAGGGTTTAATGAGAAGCATCTTTATATTTTTAAGCATATAAGCACCTTTTCTAGCTATCAGTTTCATCAATTAAAGATTTTTTACATCCTTTTATGTTATGGAATTCATTGAACTTTCTGTTTCTTTTTATTTTCTTGTTTTTGATTAAGATGGAAAGTTTAGAAACTGCACAGCCAAGCCGTTTGTAGTTTTTAGTGTTTGGAAATATTTTACCTGGGTCAGCTTTAGATCGTATCAATTAAAAACACTAAATTTGGGTTTTGCATTTCTGAAACCTTTAGCTTTTTGAGGTCACAAATGGCTGCTTATTAAGATACCAGCTAATAACTTTGATCAACTGTTTCTGAAAAGATAAAAACTTCACAATATACAGTTACACACTGACAACTTGCTTTGTACACATGAAAAAATAGCTCTATTTCCAAAAGAGAGCAAGGCATTTGTTAAAACATGTGTGTACATATGTTGACACTGTTTCTTTACCAGTTCACCATCCTCTTTCTCACTTTGTTCTGCTGGCTGGAGGCCTGAAGGATGCTGGTCTCATCTTCATCTCTGTAAACTGGATGGAATGGTATTCTCCTTTCCATGACTTCCAGATCAGGCCCTAAGACACAAACAGAGAAATAGTCACATGCTGCCCTACAATCCTACCTTTCCTATTTAATTGTTTACATTTCATATTGTATGCAAAATGGTTCAAAGAATTAATCTTCCATGTAAAAAAGGGAAAACTTGTCTGTAGCTATAGCTGCACAAATAAGTCTCCAGAATGTAACATGCAAAAGTACAGTATGCTCATCTAACATACAGTGCTTTTGTTTTAGCATGTAGTACCAGACATCCGTTCATGTAGAGTTGAATTAATGGGAAGTCTTGTTTAGATTTTAACCTGTGAATTCACATTTGATGTGACATCCTATAAATATTCCAGTCCCGTTTACAGAGTTATCCATATTCTATTTATTGTACAATTTGTCTGATCTTGCTACCTGATGTTTGTAGTCAATTCCATAACGGCCATTCAGATTTGCTTCATGGCAGTTTTTGTACCACCAGCCAGCTTGATAAGAAATGGCACAGCGGGTGAGCCACGGTGCCGGATCCCGGTCTTTGGTGGAGAAGACGCAGTTGTTGTGGTAACTAAGGGAGTCACCTGAAACCAGGGAACATGAGAAATTGAATAGGTTTCCTTTCATGCAGATCATTCAGTCAGGTTTTGGGAGCCAGTACGCCCAGGAAAGCTTTTGAATTTCCATCTCACCTGCAGTGCCGCTGTATCCACCCACACTCAGTTTGTAGTTCCTGTTGGACACCTCAAATGTTGAATACTTGGCGAACACCTGCTCACTTCCGTCTCGTAGGTCGACCCGTAGATTCATCTTCGTCATCTTGGTCAAGTTGTGAATTTTTTCAAGGCCTAAAAGAATGAAATTTGGCTTGCTTGAGACATTCAAGATTTTTTCAAACAATGCATTTCATTAAGCGAAAAATAAAAATTACATTTACATCACAATGCGGTGATGCAAAGACTGACACAGACAATGGTTGAACATTTCTGAACATAGATCTAATTAAGAGAAGCCATATAAAATATGGAGACATTTTTCCCTTGAATAAAACATGCATAATTATGAGGAGCACGAAGGGTAAAATGTTTAAATATTTTAAATCTAACTGCAGCTGAATCTTCATGGTTGAATCACAGCAAAAAAGTCATAGGCAGATACCACTATTCACCATCATGATACAAATTATACGTCTTTTAATTGATTCAGTTACTAACAAAATTGGAATTGAAAAAAAGTAGCTTTTTGCATCAAATATAAATGTTATTAATCAAAGCTCCTATTTAATTGATTTCTAATTGCATTCTACCACAAATATTTAAAAAATTGTGTACATTTGTCACTGAAAAGTGATCTCCAGCTTGAGTTAAAGAAAAATTATTACCGTAGATTACAGATAGTTTTTAGGATTGTCTGTAATAAGCCGTCATGCATTCTGACCTAATAAACATTTCATTACTGTGAAGAGTTTCTCTCACCAAGCCAGAACTCTCCACTCAGATTTCCAAAGCCAGAAACGTAATCCTTCCAACCATTGTAGAATTCCACCGAGCCGTCCTTCCTCCTCTGGAAGACCTGGACATGGATCGGAAACACAAAGAAGGGGAAACTAAACATAACAGAATGTAAGGACATCTTCCCGATTGACAAGTTTACAGTTCTGACTGTACCGTCCAACCGCCGCCGTCCGTCTCCATGTCGCAGGAAACGTTCATCGACTTGCCAAGTTTCCCCTGAGGGAAGATCTCCACCACGTCTGAAGTGACGACACCGTTCAACAGTTCCTGAGAGCAGTCAGCTGGGAATGGGAACTTCAGTGTGCCTTCAGAGAAAGAAAAAGGGGGCTCTGTAATGACACAAACTCTTTATCAGTTAATAATCAGGACTCTTAAAATAACCGGAGGTACCAGTAGTGAATTCAGTGTTGCTGCCGGCTACCAGTTGTCCTCCCCTTATAGGCCGTAGCTCCACAGTGTACAGAGACCCTGGATGCAGTCTGGTCAGCTTGTACTGTGTTAGATCTGAGCCTACAATTATTTCCTGTCAGAATGTAAAAAGTCAAGAGTTATGAGCAAAAGGATGAACAGGCCCGTCGTAAAGAAGAAACTGTGAAATTATATTTTTAAAGCTACAAATTCAAACTCCAGGCCAAGTTTGACATTTTGTACAAAACTGAGATAGAAGGGTATGCCATATAACAACATAGTAAAGTACACTAAATCTCAGTCTACAGAAATTAAAATATAACAAAATAAAACACAAAAAGGCACTTGTACACTGTTAGTTTTCATACCTGCGGGCTTTCACCTTTGATCCTATAAACCAGTATGTATTTATCCACAGGCTTTGACAAAGGTATCCATGACACAACAGCACTCCGAGGGGTCACACTGTTGACCTTTAGATCTTGAGGTTCATTTTGATCTCGCCCTGAGCCTGCAGAGCCCGAGTAATTTTCATTGTCATGATTGATTATTGTCTTCTAAATGAAGTATTTTATAATTAAGAAAATAGCATATAAGCTCTGGCTTAGAAACATATGTTGTGCATGTGTCTGCATGGTGTGACTGGCTACTGACCGCTTTTGGTGGTAAAGCTGGTTGTAGCTGGTGAACTCTCCAGGTTGCCCAGCTGACTTCTTACAGTGACAGTGTAGGTGGTGGATCCTTCAAGGCCGCTCAGCTGCTGCTCAGCTGCATTTCCTGAAATTGTAACCCTCACTTCTGACCCTGCACAGGGAAAAAGCACAACCGTACTAGTTTAAAGCATGAATTTTATTTAAAAAACAATAAATAAATACATCAAAACTGTCAAAAAAAAAAGCCATTTGCAACCATGCCTCTCTTCACAAAAGAAAGTTTGTGCCACCTGTGGATGTCAACATGAAATCTGCATTCTCATTCTCTGATGGACTACAGTTGTTTTTGAGAAATTTTAGCCTGCTTTTAAGTACTTTTAATGTTTGAGTTACTAATCAGGCTTGAGTGTATCTGATGAATTTGAACTCAGCTTTCCAGAACATACAGCCAACAACTTTCAACTCATGACTTTGTAATGGGGTCAAAGTCATAAAATCATTAGTTGAAAAGCAGATGAAATTATGATCAATGTCTTTTAAAACAAAAAATGAATGCAAGAGAACTTGAAACTCAAGCTACAGTTGCCAAATAAGGAAGAAAACATAAAAATGTTTCAGCCTGACACCAGCAGGACTTACCTGTACCTGAGCCATATACAATGGTGTACTTATCAACAGTGGCAAGAGCTGGACGCCACAGTAACAATGCTGAGGAGTCAGTCACATTGACTGCTTGTAGGTCAGTGGGTGGGTCAGGCACTGAGAGTGACAAAAGTGGAAATAATAGCAGAATTATAAACAAGAAAATGCAGTATTTTCCTAAAGATACAAACTTCCACACAGAGGACACAGTCTGGATTTAATCGATCACACCAGCTGTTAGAAAGCATTAAACTAGCCCAGCAGAAAACTGAAATGGATCCAGAATGAAACTCGTAAGAGTACCGACTCGTGCAGACAGTTTTACACGGTCCATTTATTATCAAAAATGTTAAATTGGAACACATGTTGCGACAACATTAATGAAACCATCATGTCCCACAGATCATCATTTCAATGTTCTTATATATTTGAAATGAATTATTGCCATCCCCTTTTTTTTAACTCGTAAAACTCACGTGTCATGACAGTATCTTTAATTGGATCGCTCTCATCCAGTCCGAG
This sequence comes from Poecilia latipinna, assembly GCF_001443285.1. Lineage (NCBI taxonomy): Eukaryota > Metazoa > Chordata > Actinopteri > Cyprinodontiformes > Poeciliidae > Poecilia > Poecilia latipinna. The sequence continues at coordinate 70,151 of NW_015113589.1, forward strand.
GGTGGAGATGACGGTGACTTCATAAGAGGATCCTGGAGACAGTTGAGCTAGATCGAGGGTGGAGTCCCGGGAGCCCACCCCCACCGACACTGGCTCTCCTACGAGACAAAATGATTAGCAATGTTTTTTTGTTTTTTCAGGTAAGAAATCATGTGGTGAAATGAGGAAAAGTCATATTCCAGGTTGTTTTTAGTCGTTTTTTGTGTCTTACCCTCATCTGCATGGGTGTAGGTGACTTTGAAACCATCAACAGAACTTTTTGGTTTTGTCCAAGACACTGTCATGGAGTTTTCAGTCACCTTGCTGAACATTATGTTGGATGGAGGCTCTGGTCCTGGAGGACAAAAACCGGCAAGAGTAAAGGCACATTACAGCAAGGAAGTTGGGACAAACAGTAGAATATATGACGCAGTAAGACGAATTCAGAAACACATATAAGATCATTTCAAGACATCAATAAAGGAATGCAAAGAAAAAGAGGATTTAACAAAGAAAAAGGGGGAAACGGATAAATGGATTATGTGCAAAACCCTTTTCTCAATCATATTTATCCATTCACACATTTTCTTTTGGTGCTCCAGTAAGTTTGTGTGTATATATGTACAGCACAAACATATATACAGTATACAAGTTATACACACAGAGACAGTAACAAATTCAGGCAGATCATGGCTCCTGGGCAGCAGAAAAGGAGAGAATGACAACTTTATGAATCTTTCCAAACAGTAATTAGCAGGTCAGTCAATTCCTGAAAACAGAAGCATTGCAGGAATGAATGATAGACACACAGGAAAAAATAAATTATTTTTATGTTATTTAAAAGGGAACAAAAACATATTTGCATATTAGATTAATACAATAAGCTTGAAATGAAGGATCATATAAAAAGTGTTAGAGGTAATTTGGAGTCATAGTGATATTTCTATTTTATTTAGAAGACAATTAAATGCTGGGACTGGACTTTTTTTAAACTTACTGAGGTCCATATTTAAAATATTTTAAAACAACACTACTCTACCAAGTAAAATCATCCATTTATGACAGACATAACCTGGACCTGAACAGTTTTTACCTTTTCACACCCAAAATGGTTTAACCTCAGAGTAACTTAACTCCTTTGGTTTTCTTGCATTTAAATACAAATGTTAAAGATATAGACCAAATTTGCAACGACCAGCTGTGGTCTTATCCTGGTTTGGGTGAGAGATGAAGGGGTGTCAGTGAAGCTGGCTGTTAGCTTACCCTAAATGAGAGAAGACCAGAGCAGCAGTGAATAAATGGAGTAATGGGGTGACTGTTTTTGATGTCAGCTCAGCTGATGGTCGCATAAAATCAGTCAAGTTGAAAAATGTGTCAGTCAAGACAGAAACTATTTACTAAGATTCGGATATCTAGGCAGAAATACAGAATGTGTACAGGTGTTCCTCAAAGCTTAGTACTAGATCTTTGAAGGTTTACAGTTACTCTTTTATTAAACTGTTATGAAAACAGATCAATCTAGAAATACATTGAAAGAATTGAATTTGCTTTCAAAGCAAAATAAAATGTTTGCTGCAAGAGATTTGGTGTCAATTAAATAGATATATTTGATCTAAATGTTTCAAAGATAATCAAATAGATCATCAAAAAGTAAATATTTGACAATTTGTAGTTTCAGGGGGGGAAATCAATATTGCAATTTCTGGACTTTAGAGTGTTAAATGACACTTTATAGCAATGACTTCTTAAGGTTGACATCAAATAACTCAGATTTTATTGTAAGATGGGTAGTGATTATGGTGTAGTCATTCATGAATATGCATATCTCATATTCATGGAAGCTGGAAAATTAGTGTACAACAGCAACACTTACACATTAAACAGACTATTTAACACCAATGTGTTCAAAAAACAACAGGAACAAAAAAAAAACTGGTTATGTAAGAGTGAACATATGTTCACATGACGGACACAGGAAGGCAAACCAGACACAGTGTACAAGAGTACAACACACTTATGAAACAGAAATGTAGGGAGCATTTGACTGCAAGCAGATATATCCAGTGGTGGTCAAGCAAAGTGACAACTGACGAGATACACTGTGAAGACATGACACAAATAACATTTAACAGGCTGAAACTCATGGAAGGTTCTAGATTGTAAGAGCAAGAGTGACTCTTTGGATCAAGACTCGACAATAATAACAGTGATGTGGTTCTTCTACCCGTCACCATTATTAGTACCTGTACTGATGACAAGCTTGTGCAGACTGGACAGAATGCCGGGACCTTTTCCAAGCAAGGTTATGGTGTACTCCGTCTGAGGAGGTAGATGTTCAAACTGGTGGGAGCGAGCAGAACCAGGCAGCACTTGTCTGAAGGTTTTGTCCCTCTCTGTTGGTCTGCCCACTGCACCTTTGTGGGTAATTGGGACTTGAATATCTTTAGGTACTTTGTTATTGTCCTTGTCACCTCCATTTTCTGGTGAGAATTCTTTGATGTCTTGATCTTTATCTTCTTCTTGTTTATTTTCCTCCTGCTTTTGGCTTTCATCTTTATCAACCTCTGTTCTACTTATAACAAAGTTTTTGTACTTCCCTTCAGGCGAATCCCAAATCACTGTGAATCCATCGGAAGTCTGGTTTGTCACATCAACAAAGTTCAGGGGTTCTCTTTCGCCCCCAGAAGAAGAAACCTCAGAAGCAAGACCTTTTGTCCCTTCAGTTTCAGTGTCAAAAATAGTGTTTACACTGGGATTTGTTTTTGGAAACTCTTTCTTTTGTATTCCATCAATACTTTGGGAACCATGATGCTGATCTACAACAGTTCTGGATGTGGGTTGTCTCTTTGGAAGTGTGACAGGTTTGACAGATATGCTACTTTGATTTGTGACACCAATATCCCTGTCGGTATCATGTCTCTCTTCAACGTCAGAATCTATTGGCGCTTCCAGTTTGATCAGGATATCGTCTCCATTATCTGACTCCTTTGTTTGTTTGTCTTCACTGGTTTTCTGCTCATGCATAAGGACATTTTGCCTTAATATGCCATTTACTTGTTCATGTGGTTGATTAGTTTGGAGGCCATGGGTAAACCTCTGGGTATTTAGGTTTTCTGATTGTGATTCAGGATTCTCACTTGTTCTGTCTTTTCCCAGTTCCTTGGTTTTGACCCCAAAAGTAAGAGGGCCTCCATTTTGCTTTTTCCCCAAGAAAGGTCTGCGTATTGGACCTCGGATAGGATTTTGGCGACGTCTGAAGTTCATAAATGTTTTATTTTGCACTGATTCACCATGTTGGTGTGGGTGACGAAGGTTTGGCTGAAGGGAGGAAGGTGCAACCCTTTCCCTTGGTGTGTGATTGAACTCATTTGAGATGCTGGTTTTGGGGAACCTTATCCCGACTCCTTCCTTTCCTTCAGTTTCAGGCACAGGATCAGATGGTACAGATTCTCCAGAATGGGATGTGGAATTTTTTAACAGTTCAGTGGGAAGCATCTGTTGTTTCAAGGTATCCGTGTCAGGATTTATAGACTGGGAGGGTCGAGTCAAAATCTTTGACATTGGTCTGGTTCTGTTCTGAAGATTTGAAACCATCCGACGTGGGTATGTACCCTTCACAGGGAGACGACGGACAGGGAAATGTCTACGTTCTGCCAGCATCTTTTTCTGGCTTTCTCCCACCTCAGAGGTTACATTTCTGGATATTCCATCTCGCTTTCCGTTTCCATCCTTCACAGGACGATTTCTTTCCAATGAGGGTGTTTTTCTTGAAGCAGACAAAGATGGTGAAGATGATACATTGTTTGTTTCCTTTATTAAGCTGTGGCTGAAATGAGGAGGAGAATGGGTGGGAGCTTTCACGTTTTGATGGCTTTTGTTTCGAAGCAAGTCAAAGTTGGGGTAAAGGCGACGAATGGACCCTAGTTTTGGATCACCATGGTGGAAAGGGGAACTTTCACTTTCTTCTGAACTTGATAGTTCACTATCCTCAGTAGATGCAGAGTCGGAAGTGGAATCCAATTCATTGCTTCCATTTAAACCTAAATCATCCAGGTTGGTGGAGGGGGCTGATGGTGAGGGGAGTGACACAGATGGTTCTTTTGAGGAAGGCGATAGTACTGACAGGTGTGATGATGACGTCAAATCTGTTGGTGAGGAAATTGGTTTTGCATCAGGTGATGATGTCTTGGTGGGTGATAAGTAGGATGATTTTGCAGTTAATGATGAAGTCGTTAAGAGTGACGGAAACCCCTTTAAAATCTGTTTCCTTACCATTTCTGCATCAGCCGAAAGGTTTAGAGGTCTTGCTAGGTGAACTGAAATTGTTGTGATATTAAGCTCATCAAACGTTTCAGTTATTAGTTTGTGCAAGGAATCTTGTGGCAAATCAAGGCCCTTCTCTTGATTAGGAGGCATTTCCTCTTTACTAGAACTTAGTGCATTTTCTCTCAAACCTATCCCATCCTCTCCACACCCATTGCCTCTGTTCTTTAAAGGCAATCTGAAGTGAGTTACTTTAATTTTATTCATACATTTCTTCTCCTGGCTTCTGATATTCCCAGCTGGCTCGGAAGACACTGAATTAGTATTATTTTCAGCCTTAGCCATGTCAGCATCTGGTTGTCTTTTTGAGCCAGTGTAGAGCAGTTCCTCTGAGCTACTTTCACTATTTGGTTCAGACGGGGGCGACGAAGATTCAAAGTCATTCCCAGGGATTACAGCTGGACTTTGGTTCCCACTCCTCTCAGAGCTTAATATCTCTTCACTGTGGTCTGCCACAGACTCCCGGATGATCTGAACATCTGCTTTAGTTTCATCAATTTCTTTTGATTCACTTTTTTTCAACACCACTGGGTTTTTGTGTTTAGAATCAGGAAAGAAACGTCTTCCTCCAGGCAAAACTCTGGTTGCATTGGGACGGAACATCCCTGCCTTTGTCACCATAGGTCTTCTAGTTTTGGGTCTGGTGTCATTTCTTGCTACCACTTTGCTGACCACAGGTTTAGAGTCTCTGCTTTTGCTGCCAAGGTCTTGTCCTGGTGCTTGAGTAACCTGCATGGTCAAGTCCTCAGTGGTGCCTAAAGATGTGAGAGCAGTGATCATTTGGATTAAGTGTTAAGGTCATCACATGTTGCAGTAATCCAGAAGATGTCATATCTAATAAAGGAAGAAAAGCATGTTTTAGTAGAAATTATAAAATTTTAAAGACATATTTAAGAAATATGCAAGACGTTTGCCGGTTTTACACAAACAAGAAATGAAGGCATGTTGAGGAAGAACCTGCAAAGAGAAAATTAATACATAAACAATGTTTTCCCTGGACAGACTTGGCGTTTGTTCATCTGGTGAGAAGAAAATATCCACACTGAGCTCAGGAACAGATGGAGAGGTTAGGGCATTGCTCTATTAACTTTTACAGACTTTCCTGTAATGTGTTTTATATGCTGTGATGCTTGGAATAATGACGTGTCTGAACACATATAGGTTCACTTCTCAACACCACAGCTGTCTTCACTTGCCTGGGGAAACAAATATTTTACTTGGCTATTTGAAGCTACTGGCAGTTTATACATTGATTAAGGAGAAAACCTTGACCAGATGCCTTTTGCGGTCTTCAACCCAGTAACTTCTTTTACTCACCGGGAACTACCTGGGTAGTTGCTGGCTGGCTACGGACCACTCCCTTCTCCGCCACCAATAAGATGTCGTACAAACGCCCTGCCTCCAGCTGCTGAATATGGGCAGAGTTTTGGCCAGCTTCTATGGTCATTTCCTGAGACCTCCCTGCTCCGTCTTTGGGTGTGATGGTCAAACGGTACCTGTCAATGTCTGCCTGCGACTCCTCCCATTGGACTACTGCTGAAGTGGAGGTGGTCTTAACAACTTGGAGGTTCGTTGGACCAGAGATAACTGAAGATTTTGAAGGAAAAGATAGAGACACAAGTTATAGTTTCTAACTTGTCAAAATATTGCTGCATGTCTAACTGCAGTGTAGTACAGCACTTAGAGTTTTATAATTTAACCTTAATACATTCCTAAACTTCTGCAGCCTCACTCTCCCTCTTCAGAGATGGGGAAGCAGGAAGAAATTGCACAAACTTTTTCTCTAAATTTTGCAATTTGAGCTGATCACAAGAGGCAGTAAGTTAGAAAGAGGTTTCTTTCTCAGCTTGTATGCTCAAAGCTTCATGTTTTGCAGATGGGACATTTGCAAAACATAGGACATTTTGCCTTTGCAAAAATTACAGTAAAATGTATTTTATTTCAAATTCCACTTTGTGACACAATTTTCATTGAGTGGAACTATAAAACAAACATTGACATCAACCTGAAACATGTCCAAAATAGAGTTTAAAAGAACTAAGAAAACATTTAAAGTTGGGAGTCAAAGTGGCTGACATCCTCAATAAAACTGCAAACAAACAGCAGGAATCTTACGGGTCATAAATTCAGCTGTGCTCTCAACTCCCCTTCTACCATTAATCTCTCCAACAATGGTCACGATGTACTCCTGACCGGCTGCCAGCCCCGTTTGAGTGAAGGTGGTCTGGCTTCCATCCACCTGTACAGTGATCTGCTGATCCTTCTCTTTCTGTACGATCAAGACAAAAAGAGAATGGAGTAAGTAAAAACCACAGATATCCCCTTGTTTGAATCTACCTCTTAGAAGTTTAATGACCTTAAATTATTTGTGTACTTCACAGTTATTATTATTATTACTAATTAGGTGCTTATCAAGAAGTCAGATTGTACTCACTTTGTTGCAAGGCCATCCAGGGCTATGCAGGAAACACGGTTCATATTTTTGGGGGATTGTTTTGTTTTATTAGCCAAGTGTTAATCTTTCCACGATGTTTTAAACAGCCACTTTTTTGTTTTGATTATTTGTTGGAAAGAAAGCCATATGCTGAATTGCATAGGGCTTTGCAATGACAATAAATCTAATTTCATCTAGTTAAGATTACACTACAATGTTTTTTTTTATTTTTTTTATCAGAATGTGGATGTATTTGCAGGGTCTGGATAAGTTCTTCTTGTGCATATGAGGAGAGCAGACCACTCCCCATTAAACATGACTGACCATGAGAGTTTCCTGAAAATCCGTAAGAGATCCATGAAGATTAAGCAGAAAACCTCCTCCGGGACACCCTCGTGTTTTATTATTATGCTGCGTAAGACAGAGGAGTATGTAGCAGCGGCAGCTTATCCACGATGTCTGATACGTTGAGCTTAAAACATCCATGACTCACGCGTTCCCTGTTGGACATTACACGTTTTCAAACATCTCTTTCAAAAATCTTTAAGCAGTGATATGAAAAGATGATGATCTGTTCTTGCATCTCAAAACCGCAACACTTTCCATGAATCCGAAGCTGCAATATTAAATAGTTGCTCAGCTGAGTGCAAATGGCTTTCTAATGAATGGATACCGAGCTGTACTCTAAATGGACACCATCTGGTTGTTAGGTTGGCCACTATGCTGGTTGCCCAGATCAGTGTCCTCGTGTCAAAGCAATTCCATTAATGTCCATAATCATGAGGGTGACATCACTTAAATTGAGGCTTCTAATAAAATCAAGACATGCATTAAAACAGAATCAGCCCTGTGGTGTTAAAGTGTTGGCTCAGTCACAGAGAAACTCCACAAGTCAGGCTTTTTCTTTGTTTGAATGCATTTGCATTACTGCAGTTCACGCTAGGTTGTAAGATATAGTTTGCTCAGTGGTAAATATATTTTTTATTTAAACTTATTGATGATGCTTGAATGTTCTTCTGCTCAAACTGCCAATAGTTTTCCCACTTTTGGTGTTGTTTTAGAGTCTTTGAAAATAAAAAAGGATTCCTATAAAATTTTCCACTGGTGACCACCAGTGGAAACTGGCACCGAGTTAACTATAGTTAAACAAAACTGAATGACCTGCTTCTAATGCAAGACCCATGATCTGTTTTTGCTAAATTTAGCTTTTTGTGATTCATCCACATAAAACTTGAAATTTAGCCTGTAATTTGATTCGAATTAACTTTATTTCATTCAGAAAACCAAATTGTAACTATTCCTTTCCTTTGGCATTACCTTGTTCCACTGAGGAAGCTGATGACTCTTCATCACATGAATACATATATACATGGATATTTTTTGATTACATGAAAGGCTGGAAGTTATTATTCATTGGTCATTCCATACATCTATTCCAAATTAATGGCAAAAATATATACATTTCACCCTAAAAGAGCAGGAGTTTGTGAATCGTTCTGCAGTGCCTTACTACTGAACTGTCTTGAACTGTCTATGGGTTTGCAACAAAAAACACAGTGTTACTGTAAAGAGCAAACTAGTAAAATTTAAAAACAGCTCACAATTACAGCTGTTACAAATTATAGGCTCACAAGGCCTATCTAAAAAACACCCTCCGAGAAGATTTTGAAGGGGGAATGTGGTGGTTACACCCAAAAACGAGATGAGATCAGACATGGAAGATGAGACGCTTCTCTTTTTTAAAGGCCGGCTGTTGCACTACATCGAGGAACAACTTCAAAATATCTTCCAGGAAGCAATAATAGTTTAACAAATTTCTTGATTTTCAAAAAAAATATGTGAATAAAACAACACTAGATCAAGTACACTAAATATAATGCTGCACTGTTGTCTTGGCTTTTCTACATTCATATTGGAAACTTTTAAAGAATATTTATTTCTTGACCCTAAACATATTGATTTCTAGTCCAGCTTTAACTTTTGAGTGTGTTTTATTGTGAACAATATGTGTTCCAGAAATAACAATCAAATGTAATTATGCTTATTACATTTGATAGAATATAAAAGGTTTGATTAATTTTAAGGTCATGATACTTTAACATCGCCGCCTAACATAGACACAGTAAAGTGTCTATGTTTTTAGTGAAAAACTGATCAGATGTCGACAAATGAAAAAGATAAATGTTTTTGTATATGTACAAGACTTTAATATTGTTGTGATGCATAAAAAATATTGAACTGATTAGTGTCTTCAGTAATGTGATGGGGTTATTTATTTAGTTTAAGTCGATGTCTTTTGCAAAACTACTGATTCAATGAGGCTTAGTCTAAAGATGTTCTATAACAAAGCTGTTTGTGCATCAAAAATCATTGCAATTCAAATTTTTGTCTAATTCTTAACTGCATTCAAAATTAGATCAGCAAATTTCTTGTGCTAAAAAGTTCTCCAGTATTTCAGTCCAGTATTGTGCATAAATTTGGAGGGAGATAAGCTATTGTTCCATGTATTCATATAAATCACAGTGCAAGCATGTAACTCTGCAGTCGGAAAGACAGGAGATGTTTATGAAATGCAAAAAGAGCCACCTCTTCATCTCTTTAGCTGTTTTTCCACCTGTTGTATGTGTGATTGGTGTAAAATTAGGTGTAAACTACTTGCATCAGTTACTCTTGGCTTGTAAATTCATGAACTTAGCACAATCTGTCACATAAATATATGCAGGTGTGAAGCAGCCACTGCTGTGAAACATGTGCAACAGATTTGCAGAAAATGGAGCATATTGCATTGTTCTTTAAGTTCCCCAGATTATTTACTCGGAGAAACAAAGCCATCTGGGACTAATGTTATAGAAACATTAGTGTTTCTATAATAGTCCCGTCCCCAGGAAAACCTTTAAATAATCAAAAAAAAAAACTATGGAGTGCTGTGGTGACACAGGGGTAGAGAACAAACATGAGTGGAGGTCTTAGTCCTCGATGCGGCTGCCACAGGCTCAAGTTCTGGCCTAATGACCTTTCTGATGACCTCTCTCTCCCCTCTCAAATAAAGGTATCTAAAGCCAATAAAACCTTAAAAATAAAACAAAAACTATACTGTGATGTCATTTTGTTGCTGTTTGCATTAAAGTCTGATAGGTAAAATAAAACAAAGGAAGATTAACGCTGTAACCAGGACACAGAACAGCAGTAAACACAACTTCTCATGTTGCTAAAAGCTGATCTGTTGTTTGCATGATTCTGCAGAGAGCTTCCAGACTGAAGCTGAATTTTTCCTCGACATTTATCTGTAAACGCCGACGGGTTGAAGAATGTTGTCTTTCTACTTCTTTCTATCCGTGGGTCCTGTCCTGTGTCACAGCTGTGCCTTGGCTGTGATGTCATCTCTCTGGCAGCCACCTTGTTTTTGACAGTGTTTACATATTTCCATAACAACAAGCATCTCACATCTGTATTATTTTTTTTCCCTCTGGAGCAGTTCGCGTCATTCATTACTCTTGTTTTTGACTAAATTGCGCTGGACGTAACCTCTGAGTTCAGAGTTCTTGTCCTCCTGTCTTGAATGATAATTTTAGGATCAATTTAGAGGTGATGAAAGCAAAAAAGGGCAGTCATTGACTAATAGTTTAAACACTGTTAGACACATTGACACAGTCCCAGGATACTAGAACCAGGCTAATAATGACCACATTTTTGGACCATAGATTATGCATAAATGACAAAAAGTGACAGATTTATGTTTAACAGTTAAGCAAAGTTTGATTCCCAACTTCCTGTCATTTTCTGCATATCATCCCCTCTCCCTCTTTGCCCTTCCTGTCAAGATACTAAGGAATCAAAATGTTAAATAAAAATTATACATTTTTTACAGTTGATACTCCTTTTATATTACATGTTATTTATATAGAATAAAATGTCTGTTGATTGGAAATAATTTTAAATCAAAATCTACCAGGGGTATGAATAATTTTAGGCTTAACTTTAGTTAAAGTTAATAGCAGAAGGTTGTATTTGGGTCATCCATCCATCCATTTTCTGGTGTATGTTTTTTCTAAACCTATTTGGAGTCTTAAGTCCTCCATAAAGTCACTGCTGGATTGAATACCTCTTGAAAGTAATCACCATACGTGACAATCACTATGATACGGTTTGCATAGGAAGAAAATGTTCAAAAGGAAATAACATGTGCTGTTTGGTGGTAAAATGTCCAGACCTTGTGCAGTAATCTAAAACAGTGAGTGGCTTCCCTTTCATCTTGGTGACAGTTTTTAATTTAAATAATTTAGAAAAGTGAGGTTAAGAAGCGTTTTCTTTGTTCAGTTGCCTTTTCCGTTTCAGTCACTATGTAGTAATTTTCCACTTTTTTAATGTCCTCTGGAATGGATTCATCACACATGTTTATGAACAAATCATGCTGGACAACAACTAATTGTAATGTACCTAATACACAAGCTGATCTTTAACAGCTGCATAAAAAAACGGCGTACAATCAAGATGTTTGTCAGGTTGTCTCTACAAAAGACAACCTGACTCTATAAAAGAAATTGAGATTGTTTGACAGTTTCAGAAATGTTCACCTCCACACTTATTGTCCTTGGGAATTTAGGAGTCCAGATGATGAAGCACAAAAAATGTTCGGCTGTTCAGGGAAGAACATGTGTGGGAATCTTTGAAAACTTGCTGAATGGAAAACTTCAAAGCATAAATTTGGGTTTACTGCTGGTGGCCGTGAAGTTGAAAAGAGACAGAATCCAAGTCTGTTGTGCAGAGATCATGATCAAAAACACAAAGAAAAAAAATCAACTCCTGCCACCATCAGCCTGAAATATTGGAGAGGTTTTCGGCTCTCCTCTTTCATCAGATCTCAGATGTGTTCTCGTGGACTGTGGTGTGGTAATTTAGGCAACTGTTATAACACGGTGAATTCATTTTCATGTCAGAAAACACGACTTCCATGACTTGAGCTAAATTATATGGATTATCCTCCTAGAAGTGACCATAATTCAACACTACTAGACAGAGAATAATATTAAAACAATGATGCATTGGTAGTTACATGCAAGACATCTCAGTGTGAAACATTGTTTTCATGTTTCTTCTGCAAAATGTTGACCCTATTCTGGCCATTCTGCTTCAAGTTTCAATCTGATGCATTTCAGAGTTGATGACTGTAACAAGTGAGCTACTCTTGCCTCTTTCATAGCAATTCCCATTTTCCTCTGACATCAATTTATCATTTTCATCCACATAAATTCTGCTTCGTGGATACTTTTTTCTGACTCAACCTTCGTGCTATAAAATCTCAGTGGACGGCTCATTTCTGAAATACTCCAAACAATCATTACATGTTGAAAGTCAAAATTACGACCCAAATTTAACGTTTTTGTTGATTGGTTTGCATTAAGTAAGTTATATTCACATATTTTGTTTACCACATGTGCAATAAACAGCATTTTTTACAATGATAACATATTTAATCAATTACAGCTAAACAAAGCATATAGAAATGCTACTGCTTTGGCTATGGGAGCAATACAACGGGAAAAGAGGAGCTTTGAACTTCAGCATCAGACTGAGCTGCTTCATCCAGATTCTGTTGCTATGTTTACTTTTATGTTTCCCGTTACAACCAGAGCAGCAGATGGTTTGATACTGTTTAAGCTGCCAGCATTATCACTAAAGATCCCACCCTTTCAGCATGCTAAATCGTAGACAGCTTCTCTGAGTGACGGGAAATGTCCTAAAATCCTAAAATCGCTCAGGAAATGCAACATGTGTTCTGAGGATAGATGAGGGGCTAGTATTTGGAAACAGGTGATCTGACTGCTGAGCTATTCCTCCTGGAAGAAATACCAGTCTGTTGTTGGCTAAAACAAAAAGCGGACATAAGTTTGATGCGACAAAAGACAAAAAACAAGACCAGGTTCTCTTCTTCCCATACCAACTCTTCACAGTAAACACATCCAGCAACTTCTATTGTGAATCCAAAAGTTTTTCTATTATTATTACCATTATTATTTTCATCTGTCTCAAGTTTCAGATTATTTCAGTTTTTTTTCCTTTCCCTGAAGGACCCTAAAGAGACATCAGATTAAAAAAACAATAATCCTTGATTTGGCTCTAATCTAATAACTCTGAATTATTTCTCAGAATGATATAAGAATGTTAAATGTAGGGAAAGAAACTTTAACGCTATTCAGATATACAGCTTTAAGGTTTTTGTTTTTATTATTATTTTTTTTTCGTAAGGCATGCTTAGTCAAAGGAATGAGCAGTATGAGATCTGATGGAGCAATTCTGTGAATTTCTTAGAAAAATAGAAGAATTATGCACAAAAAACCCCCCACTTTTGGATCATAGACAGACAGAGAGAAATGTAAAAATAGGTTGAGAACTTACCTGGCTGGTAAACGTGATATGATAAGTCTCATACTGAACAGCAGGTTGAGTCCAAATCAAAGTGGCAGAAGAATCTGTGATGTCCTGAACACCCAGCTGAGACACACCCACCATGGCTTAAAGAGAAAACAACAATAACTTGTTCAGAGCAGTTTATGTTCATTCCTCTGTGGCTCTAAATAAAAGGGATTCAAAAACAGGACTTAGCTAAATTAGGTATCCCCATTGATTTAGTTCAGAAATCAATTATTCTGTCATTTAGTTTTGTTGTGCCACTTTGCTTATCATAATGTGTCCTATTTAGGGTTCTGGTCATTTAGCTAATTCGCCACTTAGTACTTTATCAGTTGTAGTAGTTTTGTACTTACCTTATTAAGTCTCTTTCCATCAGACCCTCTATTGGTCAATCAATACCTGTCTTTGGGACATTTTCTACTTTGACATATGGGAAATGAGATAAAGTAATGACTGACTGCCATAGTTGGGATCAGAACAACAATCTATGGGAGAAATGCAAACTAGTCAAAAAAAATTATAATTATACTGGACATGAGCATTTTTTCATCATTCTTCTTCACTATTCTTCAACCAAGTGAAATGACTGGCACCAGTTGATTGCATTGGCAAAAGATTAATAATTTTACTGGTACAAAATGACAAAGAACGAGGGAGAAGCAAAAATGGAAATTAAAAACTGGTGAACAATCAGTTTAACTTGGAGACTTTCTTTTCTACAATGCTGGTGAAAAACCAAACTGCAACAAAAAGGAAACATACTAAAGTTTCAGTATCTCTCCAGCCTGCATTATTTGCTGTTATTTCTTAATGATCCTCTTCTCCATCCTTTAACTTTATACTTTTCTTTAACACAGAAAACACTTCTGGGTCCATAATTCAGTCTCTCTTTAGTATGTATTATCCCTCTTATAACCATTAAAGTTATAAAATCAGATATTGCAATTGTAATTGTATTTTAATCATTTAAAAAATTCTGTTTATGCATTAGATGAACATTTCTTTTCTCATGACTTGTTTTGTAATTGTGTGAAAAGCAGAGTACTGTTTTAAACAGCAATAAATGAGAATCAGGAAACATATTCCCTCTGTAAACACCACCATGGAACAAACTGACCTACAGACATGAATTAGTCCCCTCTAAAAATGTACTTAGATGTCTATCTTTACCAAACACATGTGTCAGTAAATGTATGTATTTGCATTAATCTTCAACTAAATCCTAAATCATCTGCTTCTCAGCACATTGAATATAAAACAGTCAAATCTGACCTGTTTGAAAGGGATACAGTTCAGATGATACAGAGTGGTTTTGTCATTAAGAGTCACATCCAGGGTTATGATTTAAAACTCACCAGGGCCGGGTTTTGGATCATGTGGCTGACATTCCGTCGTTGTATTTTAAATAAAACTGGAAATACGCAGATACTTTTACCAGGAGTTGGTTGAATCCAAACCCAGAATAGAGTGAATGTAAAAAAATGAATAATCAGGGGTGCAATAAACATCTCCAGTCATGTGGCTGAGGCAAAAAATATAGACTGTACCCCATCACACTGGACTGATCTACCAGAATAATGGATGGACTAGCAATGCTAACTTCATGCTAAAGCTGCAACCACTTGATGCCAACATTGAGCTGGTAGAACCCCAACTAATTATTGCAACACTGCTGGGTGTGAATATTGGCAAGAAGAAGAAATAAACAATCTTTTATCTCCATACCTATAAATGTAGTGCCACAACTAGGCTTCTTTACAGAGAGGAGTACACACACCTCCAAATTGCACATGTAAGTTTACTGCTCAGAACGAGAGGAGCTGCAGACTGCACATCAAATGTAAAATGCATTTATCAAGCTGAGAAGCCGTGGAGCTGCTGATCAAACTGATACAAACTCTGCTTCTTCTTCCACAGCTAGTCAGAAACGTTTGGAGCTGCAGATACTCCCTTATATGGAGAAACGTTTCAGATTGTAAAGAGGCATTCCAGTAGATACATAATACCAGTAACCTTTTGTTAGAAATCAAGAGTGCAGCACCCTCATGCTGGCTATTTATTTTGCTCATATTTCCACAAATTCTTCAGCTCTCCACACCTACAGAGGACAGATTCAACATCTGTGAAGAATAACTTCACCCAAAGTGCCATCAACTGATTATTGCACTAATTTAGTTCCTTTCACAACTTTAGTGCATTCTAAAAGTTTAGGATCTCTAAACGGTGGAGCCCCCCACTGATGAATAACTGAACAAAACGATGGCTTACTGAGATAATAATTCACAGACTTGTTTTACTGCAGCAAGGCCCTCATAAAAAGAACTGAAAACTCACCACTAACAGAGTATGATGTAATATTCCCCTAAGCAATTATCCAAATCCAACATGAAGATCACTGAAATCTGAAGCAGTTTTTTTTAATCATTCTCCAGTGTCTTCATTACTTTAAATATGTGAAATTCTGGTTAAAAAGCAACCAGATGTACATTTACACCAAGTTTCCGCAGGGAAACAAGTGGGAAAACAGAGACGTCAATCTATTTATTGTCTCTTCCCATTTTGGTAAATATTGAATGAATGAAATGTATATGTAAATATTTTTGAGTGAACATATGAAATAATTCTGATGTTCTAAAAGGGTTCAATCAAGAGTGAATCAATAAAAAATGTGACATTTTCACAAACCAATAAAATCCAGAATTTCTCTAACTTTTTAAACTCCTAACAAAAATCCAAAAACGAATGAAAAAAATCTTGTGAACTAGGATTCGGTTGCGAGTGGCCCCACTGCTCTCATTATCCATTTTCAAGGATTTGGTTAGAAATGCTTAATGTGTTTCCAGAGGGTTGGTGGGATAAACTCTCCATGTGATGAAGATGGCTCCATGAAAGAATCTAATGTCTGGAGCTGAAATCCTTCCTCAAAAAATTTACAAAATTGATTTGGAACTGTTGAACATGCACTAAATAAATAAAGAAAAATATATTCATAATTTATCTGTCAGCTGTGTATGTGAACAAGTTTGTTGTCTACAGTTAGGATTGTGTAAAAAAGTGGATGTGACCTAATAAGTCTCTCTATGTCTTTAGGGAATGTGGTGAAAAGCAGAAAGAGCTGCTCAACCATGGAAACATCCAGGCAAGAACCACTAATGTCCAATATAGTCCAAAACAAAAAGAAGGGTTTGTTAACTGCAATGTTATCTTATTGAAAGATCCAGTCACTGTCATACAGATGAGGCCCTCTGTCAAATAGGGAGGCCTGATGCAACATCTCCACATAACAAGATGTAGTCACAACCTGGAGCGCTATTGTTTACTTAAGGTGAAGATCTCCAGAATCCTATTCACTGTGCTGCATAAAATAAACATCTCCAGCAAGATCTTTTTGTCATGCCAGTTTTATTGGAAACATTCAGGACAGCCTAGTTGTTTTCTTTCTTGTGAGAATAAAACATTTTTATAAGGGAGGACCAAGCCTTGGACTTAGGCTGCAATCAGCATAACAAGTTCAGGCTGAAAATCTGACTCTCTTCATACACTTTAAGCCTTCTTCTGCTCAGCACAAGTAAAACTCTGAGATCCACACTTGAATTTATCTGAGACATATTTTTAAAAATGTTTAATTTTTAATGCATCTAACCATGGCACCAATTGAGCTTCGTAAAAGGACTTTGCTTGTGCAGCTCAACAACCATGAAGCTTTCAAAGGCAGGAATTTGTTTTTTTTTCTTTTACATCAGGTCAAACAAATGTGAATGTCTGTTAGAAAATGACAGCCATTTATTCTCTGGTTGTGACTTTTACTAGACCTATAGTCTGAACCGTTTCATCATCTACTCAACAGTATGTTGGAATTTAAATGCAGTTTTTTGTAGTTTAGCAACTCTTTATTTAGTATTTTGTTTCCATTTGTTCTTTTTGCTTTTTTACACCATTTATAAATGTTTTTGCCACCTGGTTACTGATTTAAACCAAACCTGTAACTGATCTTTCAAAACGCTCTACTGCATATTTAGCTAAACTTTGTCTGCTTGTCTTGTTATTTAGTAAATATGCTTGTGTATTTGCATATAGTTAGGATTACATTCAAACACTACATTACACTCAAATACCTAAAAATAAGTGTGACAGGCTGGACATTTTTTGTGTAAATGTGAAACTTTATCTTGAACAACTATCAAAGGTCAGTGTATAGTTATGTCTTAAAATGTAAGCTTCTTCTTCAGCATTCTTTCCAATGTTTTATGCAGTTGGCCAAGTGTTGATTTTCTTTTCTTTGAGACCGAAGTACTTTTGCACAAATTACAACAACAAATTACATGGAAAGTTTATGCTACCCACTTAGTTTTTCCACCAGAGGACTCTAGATTGTGGGGGATCCCTCCATTAAGTCCTGTAAATGCTTGCACACATTTGGAGAAGCACATTACACACTGAAACACACTCATGTCTTGTGTCAGACTCGAGCATTGCAAACACCCATTACACAGGAGTATGAGGCATTTTTATGGGCAGTAGGTCTTGGTTCTGCTCCACTGTTAATGAAACAGTTCCGTCAGTGGAATGATTGCAGCTTTAACCAGCTCCATGAGCGCTTAGGTGCTAACACACCCTGGCAACATCCCTCGAAAACAACAACAGCAAGAAAGTGCAACGGCACGGGATCAAAGTAACCTGGCTGATGATGATACAAATTTATTCTGGAGCAGAAGGAATTAGGAATTGCAAAATTTGTTGTAGAGAAATTTTGAGGGAAAACAATGTCTGTTGATGTTTGCTCCTTTGCCTAGACGTAAGGTTTCTCACTTTGGATACAAAAGAATTAAAACGTTAAACCTTTTGGTTAGTTTCCTCTTTACACAAGGAATATTAACATGCAATTTCAGAAAGAATGCAGGAAACAAAATATATACATTTGCCTGTCAGTGATTTAATTTGGACTTGATCCCTTTCAGTGCAACCACATAGATGAGTTGTGTGCCAAGTAAAACAGTCTTTCCATTGAGTGTAACTTGCCATGTGCATAAAGAACATCTGATGAAAGATTGATTGTAATGGTGAGGGGTTCTAACTTTTCCCTTAATTGCCCTTGGGCTAAAGCTCTATGTCTCCTGACATCAGGTTGATCATGAGAAGGGTGAGGAATCAGATATATTAGCAAAGAAAAGTGCAGCCATACTAAGGCCTCTTCACACTATTTTAAGGAATTGTAGTAATGAGACCTTTTATCACTAAATGCCTAATCTAAAAAGACTTGGCTCAATATTGGGGAGAATCCCTCTTTTTACTGGTCATTTCCATGAAGGAGGAAAAAAAAACCTTGTACTGTTCCTTGTTTTCTCACACCAAAACCTGCTCTTTAATGTCTTCCTTAAAAAGACATTAAGGAAGACTTATATTTATAGATTACAGTGACTCTGACTTACCAATGTTACAGTTTGGCCCAGTCATGCCCTCTTTGCACTGGCTGCAGTCCGGTCCAGTAAATCCTCGCCGGCAAACACACTGTCCTTTGATGCATCGCCCTTTGTTGCTGCAGTCATTGGGACAACCTCTAATAGAACAGTCCGGTCCGGTGAACGGGACATCACAAATACACTTCCCATTCACACATCTCCCAAGGTTGTTGCAGTTGTTGGGGCAACCTTTTTCAGAGCAGTCTTCACCAGTGAATCCCTCATTACAAACACATTGTCCATCGATGCAGCGCCCCCTGTTTTTGCAGTTCTCGGGGCAAGCATACTCGGAACAATCATCGCCAGAGAAGCCGCTCTCACAGACGCATCGGCCATCAACACATGTTCCACGATTGCTGCAGTTATCGGGGCAGGTTTTCTCGGAGCAGTCTGCACCTGTGAAACCATTGTCACAAACACACTGGCCATTAACACAGCGCCCCCTGTTGTTGCAGTTTCCAGGACAGGCGATCTCAGTGCAGTCAGTACCGGTGAACCCGTTGTCACAGACACATTTTCCATCTACACATCTCCCACGGTCGTTACAGTCATTAGGGCATGCTCTTTCCTGGCAGTCCTTGCCAGTGAAGCCATCATGACAAACGCATTTGCCATTAACACAGCGCCCCCTGTTGTTGCAGTTTCCAGGACAGGAAACCTCAGAGCAGTCATGACCAGTGGAACCGGAGTCACAAACGCATTTGCCATCGACACAGCGCCCTCTGTTGTTGCAGTTTCCAGGACAAGTGACCTCAGAGCAGTCAGGTCCAGTGGAACCGGAGTCACAAATGCATTTGCCATTAACACAGCGCCCCCTGTTGTTGCAGTTTCCAGGACAGGTGACCTCAGAGCAGTCAGGTCCAGTGGAACCGGAGTCACAGATGCATTTGCCATTAACACAGCGCCCCCTGTTGTTGCAGTTTCCAGGACAGGTGACCTCAGAGCAGTCACGACCGGTGGAGCCCGAGTCGCAGACGCATTTACCATTGACACAGCGCCCCCTGTTGTTGCAGTTTCCAGGACAGCCCCTTTTGGAACAATCTGGACCTGTGAATCCAGTGTTACACACGCACTGGCCATTAACACAGCGTCCTCTTCTGTTGCAGTTTTTAGGACAAGATTCTTCAGAACAACTCGGACCTGTGGAACCAGCGTTGCATACACACTTGCCGTTCACACACTTCCCACGATTGCTGCAGTTGTCTGGGCAGGCTTTCTGGGAGCAGTCGGGACCAGAGAAACCAGGGTCACACACACACTCTCCATTCACGCACCTCCCGTGGTCTTTACAGCTCCTGGGACAGCCGGACTCACTGCAGTCCGGACCGCTGTAGCCTGGAAAGCAGACACACTTGCCATCCACACAGCGACCCTGATCACTGCACTCATTGGGACATTCCTCCTTTTCTGGTTTTATGGAGCAGCCAGCACCTAAAGGAAATGGATATACCCAGGCAAAGGTTTCTGTTAGATTTGTCGAATAAAGTTGAACAAATGCAAAAATATATGAATATATATATATGTACAAATGTATTTATATATAATTTTATGTCCTGTATAACCTACAAGTGTGCTATACACTTCATGACCGGGATTCAGCAAACTAGGAGATATCCACTCCGATGATGACCATTAAATGTGATTTAGCTGACTTGATATGCCAGTTGATTTAACAGTTGCATATAATCACACATCCTGTTAAACTTCTTGACCTTTGGAGATAGGCAATGGCTCCCTCCCAAACCTCTCCAGACAAGCAGTTATAGACAACAGGTGGATGTATTAATCTTTTAAATGTCATTTTAAAAGATTAAAACAAAGCAAGAAATGATTGATAAATGTCAAGGCATTAGCCTTTTTTAAATCAAGGTTACCAACAATTGGGGAGGGTATTAAAAGTAAGTGATCGTATTTCACTTATTTAGATTCAGTTCGGATGAAAAATGAGTTGGAATGTGTCTTGCATGAGTTACATGAAACATTATGTTGTGCATTAGGATTTTTTCTTGGGGTGGAGGTCTAATTTTCTACAATTAAGCTGCATACAACCGCCTTGTTTTGTGTGATGAGGCATTTGTGTGTGTGTAATTATAAATACTACATATAGAGGACCACTGCTCCTCTTTTTTTTTTTGCTAGCCTTCTAGGATTTACTAGTTAGAAAGGTACAGTGTGAATTAAGTTTTGGCTAAAGTTAGGCTTAGAAATAGACTAGTAATGCTTATGGTAAATTACTACAATGAACGGAAGTCTATGCAAAGTCCTCAGTTTGTATAGAAGTACAAGGAAGATGTGTGTGTGGGTGTGTGTGTATCTGCTGTTGAAGCTGAGGGTGGAGGAACTCCACTGGTGTGAGAAGAGACTGAGATCACAGTGGGCAACGAACTGAGGGGTAACACACTTTACACACTCACACACAGCAGCAGCAGATCAAGTTGTGTTTCCATAACCTCACAGTACATTTACTTAAATCCTTTCCTGAAGACTAACTCAAACCTAAACTACAACCCAATTAAAAGTTTTGCTTCTAAGCCAAAATCAAGCAAAGTGGGTAATAAACTGAACTGTATTAGCTCATCGCTTGATTTCTGGCAGTTTATCATGTTCTCAGTCAAATACTTCAGCAAGAATTTGGCCATAAATTAAGCTATAGTTTTTAAAGGTCTACTTTATCTTTTCGATGACAAATGTGCTACAAAAAAATGGATAGAAAACATTTTTGATCAATCATGACTGTGTTTTTAAATCTAGATTACTAAATTATCTACAATAATAGATGACCAAGTAAGGATTATTACTTTAAGACTTATTTTGGTAGCTTTAACATTTGACTTAAATATTTTAACTGATTTTTTTAAGTTAAGAGCTCAACCAAGTTTGCAAGGTCAAACACAAAATCTATTAGGTTAGAAATAAATTCCGGTTGGGTTGATTAGGAAAATTAAAATAAACCTCATCATAAGCATTTCATTGCTCTCCACTTACATTCCAGACTTTTTTTTTCTTTCAGAGATTGTTAAACTTTATAGCTGCATAAAATAAATACAACTTGGTTTACTAAGCCTTTTTAAATTTGTGCGTGAGACTGTAAAGTATTCTGGAAGGATCAATAAGCCAAATTGTTCTAGCTTCATTGGTGGCCTCACAAATAAAAAATACACTTCATATGTGAGGCCAGGATCAAAGATTCAGATGTTACAACAATATAACTTATGTTTCTGAAAAAACTATAACTCTGTATCTAAAGTTAGAAACATCTCTCCAATCCGTTGTTTATAACCTTCTATCTAGCCTGGAGCCCATCTGCAGCAGCCATTAGGTGTGAGGTTGGGTACACACTGGGCAGGGTGCCAGTATTTTGAAATAAAAACATATTTTCTTGTTTGTTTAACAAAAGGAGTTTGTCCACTTGTTGATCATGTGACTCGTATGATGGAAAACAAGTGTTTCCATGGCAGTTTTGAGAAACAAGACAATTTTGAATAAGGCCAAAAAAACACCTATCCTCCTAGAGCCAAAACGAGCTGTTCCCATTAAGTGAGTTTGTTTTCCTAATGTCAGATTTAAGGTCAATAGAAACACATTTAGTCATGCCAATTTGCAGCCAAACAGGTAAGCGATAAAAAACACAAACTAGTGTTTTGTGTAAAATAGCTCAATATAACAAGAGAAGATTAAGAAATGAATTACTTTTGACCTGTGAACACATTATTTTGTATCCAACCCCACTTTTCTTAAACAGAACATTTGACTGTTAAAATGTTAAAATTAAAATTTGAGTCTTGGAAAAAAATCAACCCAGCCGACCTTTGCTCTCTGAGGTGCAGCAGTTTCCTCCAGTTTCTCCACACTTCCCCCGAAGGTCAGACACTTCCCGCTCCAGACTTTCTAATCGCTCCCGCAAGGAAGTAAAGTCTGCATCGCATCCACAAGACCCAGAACCTGACCCTGATGGAACCAGTTTGATCTTATGGGTCAGAACCAGGGGAGAGCCAGGTACCAGATCAATTTCTTTACCTGAGGAGAAACATTTGGGAAACGCAAACATAACTGTGATGACTTAAAATAAAGGGGTAAGAAAAACATAGCTTATCATGATATTGTGGTGAAGAATATTAAAAATCTGTTCTTCAACCAATTATATGCACTGTTGTCATAGTGTTAAATATACAGCAGATGCCAAATTAATTAGTATTACCTCCTTGGCTCACATCAGATGAATCCCCCTGAGAGGAACACCCCTCAGAGATCACCACCTGTAACAACAGCACCTGGTTAAACTATCAGAAGATGTATTTTATTGTTGGAATTTCCCCTGTATAAATGCATTTCACACAACTGCACAAATATAAGGGCTGCTGGTTTGTCAATCCATCCTAAAATCTTAATCTAATTACTTCTGTGCTTCTGTTCTGTGGCCACTGAGAGTTGGCAATAACTTAAATCACCTTGATGGCGTCCTGGTCAGCATCCCTCGGTGTTCTTTCACCTCTGACCTGTAGCTCCTTGGAGGTTGATGGGGTCAGGATGGCTGGTCCAGCCAGAAGAATCAGGATGAGGGAGGGGAAGAGGGGAAGCATTACTGGGAACAGACTGGAATCCATTCCAATGGTTAGTGGGAGGAAAAGGGAAAGGAAAGCTGTTGGACAGTTCAGGAAAACCAAGCTCTTTGATTGATCTGGACCTTCTTTTTTCAGGTTCTTTCAGACTATTATCGCCTGCAGGACAGGGAACTCTCAGCTGCTGTCACTTTGCCTCAGCCGGGCTCTTCATAGGTGATGACGTCTATCGTCTTCTTCTCTCCAAGAACTTTCCACCTGGAAGAGAACCAGAAACACAGATTAAAGGTCACGTTAAATTTCATATTAGCTCAGCAGACATTACATTAATTAACACAAATGGGGACCATTAGTTGTTTATGGGCCTGTTAGAGTTGCATGTCGGCCAATGAACCCCATTCAGTTGTCCTATGTCTGGCTTACACACATGCAGAATGCAGCAGACGACTGGCATAATGAGCAGATGTTTTCCACAGCTGTTGATTATTTGAGTCAATTTACATATTTTATTTAAAAGATTTGGTGACAAAGTTTCCATTTTAAGATGCATGAAATGCTTCTCCTTAAAATGACCAAAATTATACTGAATTGCATATGTAAACCTTAACAAGCTGAAACACATTTGTACTCTAAGCCAATAAACTTTGGGTAAAACTAAAAATCTGTGTTGAACTTTTTCTCTCTTATGAAAACAGGTAAAGAAAAGGGATTAGGAATAGATTTACACCTTTTGTCAGATTTTTGGGCATATATAGGTCTGACTCACTGTTATTTTCTATCCTGTGGGGGGAAAAACAAGCTGCAATATTAGCCCCTTTTATGATTCAAATAATATCTTCCCAACTTCTGAGTTGCATCAAAAAACTTAGTTTATGCATTTATGGACTGGAAACATTTTATTAAATTTTTTAATGCATTCAATGTCTATTTATTTCTCTATAATAGACCTGCTGTTCCTTAGTCACAACTGACAAAGGAAAACTTTAATGACATTGTAAATGGCATTTAAAATTTTTTCATATTTGAGAAAAGCTGCCAGAGAAATCTGATCTTCCGTTTCATTTGACTTAAGTTGTGTTTTCACATCAAAATAAAATGACGATTACAGTCATTAAAAAAAAGAAAAACAAGTCATGTCAGGAGCTGAATTAGAAAATTCTTCAAATTTAAACTTGCAATCAAAAATTATAAGTAATTTCAAAAATATATTCAAAATTCAACTCGTCTTTGTAACTTTGTGCATTGTTTTTGTTTTGTGCAACATCCTGGAGAGGTGTGTAACATTACTTCTCGTTTATAACTGATCATATTTTATACATTTTATTTGTGCCTCCATTCATTTATTGTTCAGAAACATGTTTTCCTTTTCCGTTTCAGTTGCAAAATGAGCTAACATAAAAATGATCTTTCTTTGTGGAATATATCATCTAAGCTTTTTGTGAGTTTTAGAGAATTTCAGCATTCTAAGGGCCATGGCTTAATAATAATGGCTAATTTTAGCAATACAATGCGGCTATATTAATGTTGAGAGATCGTTAAAGTGAATAATTTGATCAAAACCGTAAAATTGAGCAGATGTTTTGTCGTTCTCACTCACAAAATTAGCTAGGCTCACTTCTCTTATTTAGGGTTAAACTGTTTGTATGATGGATGGATGTCTCTTGCAGGTATTGGATGAGATACAACTGCTGACGTGTCATGCCCATCACAGGCAACAAAAAGACAAACAGGACAGACAACCATGCACAAAAGTACTCATACTATAAGGGCAATTTAGAGAAATAAATGTAACGTATAAATGCTTGAAATGTGGAGATATCCAGAGGGAAACCACTGATAAACAAACATGAACATGTAAACTCCATGCAGAAAGACTCCAGGTTTGGATTCAAACCCTGGACCTTCTTGCTGCAAGCCTACAGTGCAGAAACACTCAGACATTTTTCAGACTTTCAAAAGTTCATTTTCTAGTTCTTGCAACATAGCTTTTAAGTCAGTTTTAAACCACTTTCTTCAGGCAAGCCGTATTCACTCAATCTCCTCAGGGATCTACTTTAATCGAAAACCAAGTAAATCCCACCAAATAAAATTTCCTGTGACATGGCCGACAACACAAAAACAGTAGCTGATCACATTCTCATATATGAGTCAGACCTTTAAATTTTTTAATAGCCTGGATCTCCTGTGAGGTTAACAACCAAAGCTAGTTAATATTTGATAGATCGGCTGTTCAAAGCCAAGTTCAGCAGCAGCTTTGAATGGCAAAAGCAGCTGCTGAGAGTTCACAGGAATATAACGTCATTCTTCTTGCTGGTGGAGCAATAAAGTCAAATTAGTGGACAACATATATATAGTTATTAATATCTTAACTATTAAGGCAGGTTTTCTTTGTATTGTATTATGGAAAGTTATTACGCATTTTATAACAGAAGGTATGTTAAGGGAAATTAACACGAATTCAGAACAAAGTTTTTAGCCAAATTTTCACTTTATAGCTTTAGCCTTTATTGTTTCAACTGCACTTCAATTTTATCCCTGCAAGATGATATTTAGCTTTGAAATAGAGAGGCAGGCTTTGGACAGGTTTTCTAATTCAAACAATGACTGCCTGGTATCGAGAGACTTAAAGTGTCCAAGAAAACAAAGGCACACCAGTACAGAACCAGCAGCAGGCTGGACTGTTACCAGAATCAGTGAGGTAAGCTTTAAGTTTCCCTCTGACGGTCAGATTTAGGTGAGCTGGTGCTCACCACCTTCTTAGATTTCTGTTCTTGGCATTTCCTGCAGTTGTTATCACCTCTGTGCCTCAACAATGGGAGAGCTGTGTGTAAAACTGCTTTTCCGCTCACTTTAGCCTTTAAAAATGTTCAAGGTGAGTCCAACCTGTCTAACCTCTGACCTTTCGCTTCAGTCTGAAAAGCTGGAGTTAACTGAATGGATTCTGTTTTTGAAAACCATTCCTCTGACTGTGGTGGAAACGCTGAAGATGACTTGGATGAGAGCCCTTTAAATCAGCCAATCAGACAGTCACAACTAAACTAAATGATTTTGCTAAGATTGAATATTTATACACAGTATGTCAGGTTATGGAGACTACTCTCCGTCTTCCTACATCTTAAACATTTTTATTCTCTTCCACTGTTAATTGATTGTAAGCCGACCCAAAGGCTCAACATCTGTGGTTTGATTTATATCCGTCTGAATCGCAGTCAGCCGTAGAACCTGCACTGCAAAAACCAGCGTGAACAATTAGCTTGAACTCATGTGTGGCAGCTGTCCCATTTGCTATGTCTCTAAGTTTAAGAGGGCAACACATTCAAAACTCCTGACTAGCTCCTTGTCTTCACTTTATCCCTCTGTAAGTTGATGCTTTTTTTTCTTTTCTTCACTTAGGAGTCTGGAGCCAAAAAAATGAACCTGTCATATAATTCTAATAATCCAAAGGTATTCATAAGAGATAAAGATTTTGTCAGCTAAGCAAACTTATTTCTAATTTGCGAAGCAAATGACACCATCTCATTTATACATTGCTCAATATTATTTTTAGCTGATATAAATAAACCTTGAGCGACTTCTGTAACTTAAGAGAGGCAAGTTCCCACAATGCAACTGAGACACCACCTATTTATAGGAATTTGTTTATTTGCAGTTTTTTAAAAATATGTTTGTCCCCTACTAATTTCTTCAAGTTTTGGCTTACTTTCCACACTGAAATTCTTCAGACTCAAAACTTTCAAAATCAAAACAGAAATAGGGAGAATAGTGATTTTATTTGAGGAAAAAAAGCTGTCCAAACCAATGTGGTTGTGTGAAAAGTTGTAAAAGTCAGTCTTTTAAATCTCTGGAGATTTTTTTTTCCTATTTTTCTTACTTTGCAACAAACAAAATTCTTCAAGCATGAGCAGCCCATCATGTCACAACATCAGTCTTAGACTTTGACTAGGTCATTCCAAAAATCGTTGTTTAATTTTTAAAAAGGAAAAGCAAAATATTTGAGGTAAAACATAAATAATTGGTTAAACAGATATATTTAGCAATCCATCTGGATATAGGTTCATATTGCCTCCTGATGTCATAAACACAAAATCATGCCTCTCATGATATTGTAGCTTTACAACAAAATCACAAAAAATTCAAAACACATCTATACAGAAAAAAAAGACTGATAGTAAAGAAATCAGATTTAAAAAAACGTACTTAGTGATTAATAAAATTTCCTTGATCCAAATATGGTCAATTCAATGATTTGATCCATCATTTCTCATGTTCAACAACTGAGATTTAACACCGTTTCAGAAGTCATGACAGGCAGCCGCTGTGAAATCGATCACAGGGCAGAAGGAAAAACACCGCCACAGACCAAGTTCATGAGCAGCACATAAAATCATAAAAAAACTCACAAATCCTAACATGAAGTTGTATTTCCCGCCTCATCTCCTCCAAATCAAAAAGAACAGTCCTTGTTTTTATAGAGGGTTTGTAGGATTTTATATCAAACTCTTGGATTATTTTGTACCATCTTTTTAAATTAAGGTTTTGTCATCAGGAGATGAAAAGGATCAATACTGAAACTTAATTTATTTCCTACAGACTGCTTCAATGAAAAATAAAAAAGTAATTTTCAGTCATTCCTGTAAACAAAATGAACAACAAGTTGATTATAATTTAAGAGTATGTAGCCTGTCCCTGGATAAGACTTAACTGATTATTTTGAATCACTATTTTCTTACTGTAAGACAGTATTTCTAATAACAGAGACAGTTTCTGATTTTTAAAATGCAGAAGTCAATACTGAGTTAACTTGACATGTTTTCTTAAGAGAACAAATCAGAAAAACTGGAATAAGCAAGAATCAAATAAACTGATTCAAATATTTTTCTTTCCAAATTAACCAATAACACAGTCTATAGATTGATATAATATGCACAATGCTTGTGAGAATGTCCAAGATTATTTATTTAATTTAACCGAACACATAAATATTAAAAATGGACTTTGTCATAGAGGAAACATAAGCATCTTGCCTGCTCAGAGATGTGAGGAGTTCCTCTGCCTGTGGTCCAGAAGCCTCTCTGCTTGTTCCTGTAGAGTTTCCTCTTTCTCTCTCCGACTCGCCAGCAGGAGGAGGGGGATGGAGAGAAGGAGAAAGGAGAGAAAAGAAAGAAAGATGAAGAGGAGGGAAGGAGGAGAACAGTGAAGTTTTCTCATACTTGAAGAATTTGTCCTCCCTCTCCTCCTCCTGTCTTTCTTTCCCTTTCTGATGTCATTCTATGTGCTTCACAGGTCCCCACTGGGCGGAGGATATCCGATGGAAAACATCTGAATTTTTAAATGTTTTTAAGGGCTTGAAATTCTTAATGTTTTTAAGGGGTCTCCATCCCCTGCTGCTGGACACTCCCAGAAAGAGGCACTCTGCTCTGTTTTTCTCTGCTTACTAATCGCCGTCCACCGTGGACGGCAGACCTGCTCCTCCGCTCTCTGTGAGTGGAGCAGCTCCAGGATCTGACATCACAAACAGACATTTGGCTGCATTCACTGTTGTTTTGGTCAGAAAGGGAGTGAAACTAAACTATGACATGTGATGGGTTGGGACTTTTTCTTAATACATGAAATGAAAGCAAGATTTTTTTTTTTGGTGAGAAAATGTATCAGGATCAAGTGTGAGAATTTCTTTGGACTCAATTTTGCCTAAAATGATCTGAAATCTATCAGGACCATCAGTTCATCTGCAGACCAGATTGCCTTCATTGGGGACAGGACGTGTATTCAAATCTGAGACTGCAAGCTGCACAGTCTCTGAGGAGCATCTGTTTATTGTGTCTTACTGAGTTTTATGGTTCTTTGAAGCCATATCAATTTGGTCTCATGCAACCATTTTAAATAAAACAGGATCACTTTCCATGTGATTAGAATGGATTCTTTGCTTTTCTAAGTAAAAGTCAGCATGAGCACTGCTGGTTCTTAGACCACACAAAGTGAAGTGCACTGCAGCATGACATGCATGAGCCAAGAAAAGCTAAGTAAGGAAAACCATGGAGGACCGAAAACAAAAGGAACGGCTGCACATCAGAAGACTAAAACACCCTTCACTATTGTCATCCATTGTAAAAACATTTTCGTTATGGAGACTCAGTGAGCCTTGGAGATTTGGTTAACATCCCATAAAACTGTCCTCACTATTTGCACAATAAGTTTCAATCCACCATTTTTATTCTAGCTGTTTGAATCTTTTAAACTGTTGCTCCAGCTGGAGACATTACAAATTTAAGCAAGTAGCTGCTTTCTTGTGGTAAATGTGTGGCTTATGAAGAAAAACATGTATCTGACTTGTTTAAAGAGTGACTAGGACCAACATAAAAAAGCAAACTGGAGATTAATGTTGTTATGTCTGGACCTCCTTTGCGAAACGGCGTATTAACCATCTTTGAGTTGCTAATCGAAGCTTTTATAAAAAGTTGAAACATCAGATCCTGCAGAATAATCAGATTGGAGATTCCACCACTTAGTCTGTGATGAGATCATAATTCTCTCCACCTCATCTGGAAACAGATTTTGTTTACATGAGTATGTAATGTATTTAGATTTAGATTTAAAGGAAATGAGAACTCCTCTGATGCCAAGAATGGATCATCTTAAACTCCATCTTTTAACCATGAACTCCTAAAGTTTTCAGTTTGCCCTTATGACTCCTGTTTGGGGCTTTTGCAGGCTCTGCTCCGAAATAACAGAAATGCTCCAGAAACCACACACATGTGCACAATAAGGCCACAGCTAATTGTACCACATGTGCTGCTGGCCCGGCCCAGCAGGGTCTGCCGAAGCCGCTTTGAGTCTGCAGAATAACCAGAGTGGATTTTGTAAAGCTAGGAAATGCAAATTTAAGCCGACATCTCAAAGCTGATTATTCTGTCACAGATTCTGACAGTTTGTGAGATAATACATGACCAGGAAACAGACACTTCCCACTTTTTGCCTTTTCCGTATGTCTTCCACGGAGCTGTCTGGCAGTTTTTGACCTTACATGACAAATAAAGAGCGTGAGCGCACACAGTGCACTGCTTTCTGTCATTCTTCTGGCAACGGATAAATCTCTTTATCACAAACCTTTAAGCTCAAATTGCTTGAGTTCTGACAATAACTCACAAATGTATTGCTTGCATCTACAAATCTTGTGACGGTGTTGGCATAGAAGATTTTATGTGGCCACAAGTGATCTTTTGCAAATAAAGTGGTTTGTAAATATCTTAGAATATTGTTTTTCTCTTAATTCACATGAAAACATCTAGTGCCAAAGGAAAAGTATCATAGCCATTGCAGAAATTGAGTCATGATACTTTAAGAAGCGGGATACAGTAATTTTAGTTATTTTTCAGTGATGATGGCGGGTCGAAGTGGTTCCATACTTTAATGCACAGATGTAATGATTGTTCCAATCAAGTCTTTTCAATGATGTTCTTTGTGCCAGTTTTTAAGTAGCCTTGTTGTATGAAAGAGCTCAGTGATAGTAGGCCAGCGGCAAAGAGTCAATTACCTAAATTTGACAGGAAGTAACCCTCCAGCATTGGGTTATTATATGACTTACGTGATGTAGCAACCCAAACAATCAGAAAAAAACATTTCATGGCTGGGGTTGGCAACAGATTCTAAACATTGAAACAGAAATACAGTTTCCGATCAAAATAAAAAGGTAACATATTTCCACAGGACACATTGTACCACTAGTAAATTGTGAGCTTTCTTTGAACAACATGCCTTTGTATTTTTTACTTTTTTTTTTTCCAAATTTAAGGGGATGATAAATGCGGATCGAGTCCCGCTGCCCTCCAGCACCAATTTGTTAACCATCTGTTTTGTTTAATACAATGTTCTGAGGATGTTGGTTTTGCACGACAGTCATTTACTGGTTGCCAGTTGGTGATGTTACCCCACAATGTCATTTGAAATTGAGATAAGAAATGAGATCTACCTGAAGGATCTCATTTTTGTTATTCCAAAAAGACGTTATAAACAACATAAGAACTCACTTCTTTTTCTGGGGTCAAATAAAATACAAAAGCTCTGCTTGGTACATGTCCTGCTCTATTATCAATGGATTTGGCTGACACACATTGCTTACGTTCAAATTGCGGCACATTTTCCCACTCTCATGTTCACAGTGACTCACTTATCCAAAGAAGGGTCGATTTACAGACAATTAAAGATTGGAAACCTCCTTTTTCTGCCTTTTGTTTTGTTTCCCTTTTGTGTTACCAGGCACTGGTAACGTCACGCAAATTCCTTCAGCTGCTTCCAGCAGATTAGTTTTAATTTATGAACGTAAATTTCCTTTACAGTCTATGCTGATGGGGTACCCCTATCAAGGCTGTGCATCAGATTCACAGTTACACAGAGAAGAAGGATTCCATAGCAATGGATTAGACTAAACAAATACAGGATCTGAAAGTGTCTACTGTGACCTCCATAATCAATCAATCAATCACATTTTATTTGTATAGCACATTTCAGCAGCAAGGCATTTCAAAGTGCTTTACATAATTAAAATAAAAACAGCATGTGAGAAAGAGAAAGAGATTAAAAAAACATAATTAAAACGTAAAAAATAAAAGATAAAAACATTAAAATCACCGAAACAGTGAGAAAGACATTTTGAAAGTAAGTAAGTCTGTGGTGCATAGAAACTGAATCCTGCTTCTGTGATCTAATGTGATCGCCAGCCAAGTCAAGCTGTTTTTTTCTTAATAATCTAATATTATTTTAGTTTGTAGGGACATTCAAATTAGAAATATTAAACTTTCAGTCAATTATGGTCGGGTCACCATTAAGTATGGGAGAAAACATCACAGCAAAAACAATAAAAACTCCCTCTGTCCTGGGTTGTAACTTCAGGCTTCACGTTGACATTTTAAATATGCAAAGGGGCTAAATGATAAACACACATCCTCATGAACAATTGTTCTTCTTGTATCTTAAAGTTGCTCAGCTCTCTCGTTCTAGATCCTGAAGTACTCCAATAGGTGACAAAGAAAATGAAAGAGTCTTTTGTGAGTTGAAAAAAATTTGTTTTATGTTTGAGCCAGATCTGAAGACTTTTCTGTTTACCCAAAGCGTGAGTGTAAGTGAACAATGTGAAAAATTAGAAATGAAGTCGATGACATTCCGTAAGCACAAAAATGGTGTCAAAGTAAGAGTCGTTTGTGTTATGTGGGCCACAGTATACACAGCCACTGCATAAACATACATTTGTCACAGTGTGTGCTGCGTCTGAGCTCATATAAACAACAGACATGATGGAAGGCTGCAGAACATGTGGCCTATTGGATGTTCTGCAAGTAGATTCACTCTAAAAGAGATATAAGCCCTAAAGATGCTTTTTTATTTAATCCCAAAAATGCATGGATGTCAAGTGTAGAAAATAAACATTTGGTGCATAAAAATGACTGCT
Source organism: Poecilia latipinna (assembly GCF_001443285.1). NCBI lineage: Eukaryota > Metazoa > Chordata > Actinopteri > Cyprinodontiformes > Poeciliidae > Poecilia > Poecilia latipinna. The sequence continues at coordinate 102,758 of NW_015113589.1, forward strand.
AAATGCAAACGTAAGTCAATAATAGGAAAAGCCTTGAAATACCTTGCCTGAGATGCATTTGTTATAGAACAAGTGGGAAATATTGTTCAGGTCTGGAGGCTGCAAAGAAGACTCAAAACAATCATATCGTGCTTTGAGAAGGTTTTGCACAGACTTTTGTAATGTTAGAACTACAAAATTCAGTACATTTTAATTTATTTACATTTAATACTCCTAAACAAAGTGTCACATAAGTGGGATAACATGTTTTTAGGGGTAGAGGGAAATATGACGCGCTCAAAAAGAAATGCATAAATTTGTTAAGTAATGCTTTCTATAAACTGCGAGTTCAAATGATTTAGAAAGTGTCTACATGGTGAAGTGGCAATGAAAATAAAGGTGACTGACTTAGTGATTATATAGATGATTTCATAAAACGTTGGTGTAGCATTTTTGGAGAGATGTGTAAGGGCAGATTTGGCTGCAGAATGTTTGTAGAGATGTTGCCGTCTGATGAAGCACTACATTCAGCTTCCAGTAGCATGTTAGCGTTTTCCCATATGATCCTTTGTGTTTAAAGCTGTATGTTCCATTTACAAGCTCTGCAATTTCAAATTTCAACACTAAAGTAGAAGTGAGATCTACTCCTTAAACGAGTCTATTGGTGTAGATATAAAATGACATTTTCAGTCTTTTTCAATCTCTACCTCCACCTCTCTAGTCTCTCCATCCACAGTTTTTATCATTCTTGTTAATTCAGAAATGAAACCAACAAATAAACAAGATCTTCCTTTGATTTCTTCACTGATCGAGTCTTTCATTAACTTTTTCTTCTTTGTTTCCATTTTCACATCAGTTAAGTTGTGGTTCAAACAGTGTTTATAATGTAGCTGACTAGATGATGGATTGTCTGCATCCTGCATGACTGACGATGGTTGTGGAAATCAGGTTCATGTACAACATAACTATGACTGAGATTAATCATAAACAACAACGCTTGCATGTGGCTATGTGAATCAAAAAAGAATATCTGCCTCTGAAGTTTCTTTAATGTGAATGTCTTGTGTTTTATCTGGTTGGCTTGTTCTGTGCACAGATCTAAACATGTTACTTTTCCTCTCATGACTGAGTCAACCTACATTAGTTGAGATGAAGCAGGTGAACCTATAAAAAACATTATGGTAACACAATATGCTTAGAAACTGAATGGAAAAATATGTAATTTAAGAAAGAGAAATGGCAAAAATGTTTGAACCAAGTAAGGGGGTCATTAGGGTGACAGAAGAGAACAACCAAACATCAGAAACATCTGGTTCAAAGAGGGGAAAGTGATTAAAAAAGGAAAATTGGCTTGTTAAGTCAAACATATGCATTCCTGCGTCATTTTTTATGTTTTTGTCTTCAGCTTTTCATTATAAGAATTGAGAACATGTTTCAGTTTCAAAAAAGCCCGTTTAAGACAAACTAAAATGCTCACTGCTGTCTAATCTACAGGCCTCCCCTCTTACAGCTTTTTGAATTTATCTTGTACTTTAAATTTCCTGAAGTCCTTCTAGGATATTCAGTTACACTTTATGTTGTCCTGTTCAATTTATTTGTCCATTTAAAAAAAAAAAAAAAACTCCTGCCAATCTGGCCATGCTTAACTTTCACTCCCATCCAAAGTCCTTTCTATTTTGTTTTTCCACAGCATATTTTATATATGACTAAGCTTAAAACACTCCAGTATCCTAACAGTACACACAATTTATGTCCATCTAATGCATAAAATACTATTTAAAAAAAAATATACAAATTGCAGTTCAAAATATCATTTTAAATGACTACAATAAAGCACTTAAAAATTCATCACAGTCTTTTTTGACAAAAAATCTGTCACTGTACACAAAGACAAATTTTACGCTAAAATTGAAACCAATTACCAGATGTGCTTCATCCATATGACAAATCATAAATTATACAGGTTCATCTATGGAAGACTTGATACAAAGACCACAGTGGCTTTAAGCTCAAATTGCTTGAATAGTTCCTAACCGCTTCACGTCTTACACACAACATGGCATCTCTGAGTCGACTGATGAACGTCACTTTCAATCTTACAAACCATCCTTTGTGAATGAGAGTGAAAGTAAATATGAAAAATATTTCAGAGGTGTTACTTTTACTTTTCCAGTGATTTAATATGTATAAAAAAATGAAAAGCAACTAAAGCAGTCATTAACGCGTACAATTGCTTCCACAATATTTTTTATGTTTGTGCATAAGGTTGACTTTCTCCAGCTGCAGTGAAATATGACTTCGGGATGAGAATCTATTAGTGATGAGGGGATCCAGCTCGCTCCCTGTTCTCCGCACCGCTCCAATCCAAAGTGACTTCAGCATTACATCAGTAAGGATCAGATTTTCATAGCGTGTACAACAGGCCCAGCAGGACTTGTCTGTCTGGCTGCACGCTTGTCTTTTCAGGACCATGTAGCACACGAAGAAAAACACAGAGGTAAGACCAATACAAAGAATAACCTATAACTCATTTGTCGTACCTGCCAGATCTGTCTTTCTTAATGAAGGTTTAATGGAGGCTGCGAGTCCGATTCAAGTTTAAATGGTACCATGAGTGTCTCTACCCAAACCACAGCAGGAAAGAATGAGAAGAGCAGATTTTAGACTTGTTAACCTGGGCCGCTCTACAATCAGTTTGTTGCATCATACATGCATATCTTCTCATCTACTTCACTTTTAGGAAGAATCTGTTCTACATGCATACAAACAGAAAACGTTTTGACAAATTTAATCTTTCCACCTGCTGAATTTTAAACAACTTCAAATAAAGCCTAAATCTTACATTGTGCAAACCTGGAATAAACTAGGTGCAGCTGCTAAGTCAAGTTTATTCACACAATACATTTCAGCACCAAGGCAGTTGAAAGTGCTTTACATCGTAAAAAGTCACCAATAATGAAACAAGCTATAAATATTACATTTTGTCATATCTCATCATCAAAATCATAAAGCAAATACGCATCAAATAACCTCAATGTCTCACTTGCTAATAAATTTAAATGAAGGAACTCTGTGTTTTGGATGTTTTGCAGTTTTCTAGAAGTTTGCTCCAGATTAGTGCAGCATAAAAAATTTAGGAATCAGAGTAGACTAGAACCAGATTATCTGAGTGATCTGGAAGGTTAATCCATCCATCCATCCATCCATCCATCCATCCATCCATTTTTTCTTCTGCTTATCCGGGGTCGGGTCACAGGGGCAGCAGCTTCAGAAGAGAGGCCCAGACTTCCCTCTCCCCAGCCTCTTCTTCCAGCTCCCGCTGGGGGACCGCCAACAACAGATATTGATGCTAAGCTGTTCAGTGATTTATAAAACAGAAGTATCTTAAAGTCTATATTCTGAATTACTGACAGACATATTTTTTAGCTGCATTAATCAAACCCCTCCTCAACCTGTTACTGCAGATTAATGAATTAATTACCAAAGTTCAACAACAGAAAGCTTTCCAACAAGCTTCTTATAAACTCAGTCATTTGGTCTTTAACTTTCAAGACTAATGCATACATTTTAAATTCAGTTAATCTTTTATTTTTTGTTAATGGGCAAAATTAAAAAGCTAAGGTTTAGTCACTAGTGTCTAAGAGAGTCAAAAAATAAATATGTCCGTGTTTCCAGAAGCAAATCTGCAACTGGAACTTTGACTTAAACTGAAAGCACTGCTTCAATTTTTGTTTTCAAGAAGCTTAAACAAAAATAGCCTTACGCATTAGCATGGACATTAAATTCTCCACAGAGCTACAGTTCCTGAACAAAACTTTAATTGTCTGAACATTATGTTCAGAACATCTCAGCTTTTCCTAAGTCTCTGCAGTGCAGAAAATAATTCCTCACAATGTAACGGGTCATTGTTGCCCAAATATAAAACCTATGTTTAACCCAAAAGTGAGAACTTTTGTGTCATTTTACTGGATTACGGAGTATTTCCATTTCCCCCCAAATAAACAAGTCACACGTGTACGAAGCTGAGCTTTACACAAAAAAACACAAGCTGGAGTTTATCAAGAGTTTGAATGCTTAAAAAGTTAGTCACAGAAAGGGAACTTTTGACTCAAGCCCTTTGCCGGCTCTAAACTACATTATTGTTTTAATCTCTGTTCTGTAGAAATCATTTGGATCAAAAATATTTAATCCCAATACCAGCTGTGATAAATTCCTCATTCTGTTCTAGTTAACAATTGTACCAAAACACATAAACTAAACTAAGTTGTTTTGGATAATGATGTGCAACAGGATCTTGGGTTTTCTCCCAAATCAATCAGCGAGGGATAACAGTAGAAACTCCGATGGAGGCTGATTTCTGTTTGTCATGTAAATTTAACTATGAAACCTTCACAAAACCTCTAGTCAGATTATAGTCAGAAAATATAATAAAGCAGATTCTCTTCGAGCACAACTACATCCACTTAAATCAGAAGAAATCCAGAGCATTTTTGGTTTTTGTGAAAAATGACAAGTTATGTTTAGTTTCAGAAACGTTGAAAGCAAGCACAGACCTCAACTACTACAAATCTCCTAGGTCAGAGTGTGTAAACATATCAGAAGTAGTGCAGTGCATGACTATAACAAAAGCAAACATACATTGAGTAAAAGATGGGCACATGTGCCAGTTTGATCATTGGCTACTTCCTCTGACTCACAGTTTCCATTGACACATAACGGCCAGTCCTCAAGAATGGGAGCACGGTCAACCTGAATGCTCCCCTTACCTTAAAGCCAAAGAAAACACATAAAACGGGCAGATGGAGCCACATAAACCCATGTCAAGCAGTAGGGAGTGTATATTAACCAAAGAGGGCAGATGTGGAGCTCTCCTATAAATCAGTAGGCAGAGAAAGCTTTAATGCACCAGGATTTAATGCAGAGTTATGATGGAGGAATGAGAACTTCTCAAATATTTGCTCAGTTGTCTCTTGTTGTTAATGCAACAGCAAGATAATACAATCAATAAGATCGTCCAAAATAAATTAAACTTCTAAAATTCTAACACCAGAATCTAATTTGGCACATTAAGCAACAACATTTTAGCTTATGATGTGCCTCTGACACCACTGTTTTTTCATTTTTGAGCTCTTCAGAGGGAAAAGCAGTGGAAGATCTGTCTACAACATAGGAAAACATGAGAAAGCAACGGTAAGAGCAAACATCTCACCAGAAGAACTGGTGTTAACCAAAACCGTCAGGCACGGAAGAGGACATCTGCTGGATCTCTTCAAGCTGGGAACTGTTAGGGAAATATTTCACAGGTGTTGTGAGGAGCCCAGCAGCAGAAATGAAATATTAACAATAATTTCCATATTCCTCAGATTAAAAAAAAAAAAAAGAAAAAAAAAAAAACTTTCCTCTGAAAAAGTTGGTTTAGGAATTGTAGTCTTGTCCGAAAGAGAGGGTTAATATAAATGCATCGCTTACTCATGGAAAGTAAATTTACTTTGTATTTTATTTTTGTCCGTTTTTGTTTAAGGCACTTTGTGGCATAATTTGCACTACAAAGAGGTCCTCAGATAATTATTCTTGCACAGGTTTATTTTTATGCTTGTCTTTTATTTTCCATTTTCACATTTGTGACAGAGCTACCTTAAAAATCTGTTTGTATTTTTTTTATTTCAGAGAGCCTGAAAGAATATCAAGAAGAAGCAAAGGTATCACTTCTCAGAAATGGACAAAAAAGTGATGTGGGGGTCGATTTTACAAGAGACAAAAAAAATAAATAAAAATCTGCCCACCTTTATTTTTCTTTTCCCTTTCCTACTTTTCTTCTTCTCAATCATTCCTTCACCATCTGGGGACACTAACCTCCTGTCTCATAAAAAGGCTGGAGAATAGAAAGTTGGAACCGGCAGATGTGGAAAACACGATCTCTGAGAGAGAAGGAAAAATAAAATACATTCTTCCAGAATAAAATCTGCTTACTTTCATGCATCAGCATATCTGGATTTTATGGTTGAGTTAAAAGGTTACCACAAGTTCAGTTTATGTTTAGAACGTGTTGCAATCTTTCCTTAGTAGAATAAAACAACATCGGCAAAACTACAAGAGACGTGATCTCTCCCTTTTATCCTTTCCGTCTGTTGAGGAAATATTTCATTTGTATTGTTAAAGGTTAACAGTTTCCCAGCGATATGATGCTCGGCTGCAGATCTGGATGAACTCCAGCGGTGGGGGCAGCCTTTGCTTTGGCTGCAAAATCCAGTTCCAGTAGGCTGATACATAGATGCTTGTGAAATTGCGCAAATGTCACAGAAAGACAGACTGTTGTCAGCAGACAGAAGTGTCGAGACAGTATAAACCCCCGCTTGTACTGCAGCCAGGAACAAAATTAGGTATTTATCTGTTTAGAGATATCTATCGAAGATAAATTGTAGAGCATGTCGACTGACAGCAGGTCTATGACTCCTAAAAACTGACATGGCTTTGGTTCAGACTCCAAATGAATAAATTACCATCAAGCGTTGATAAATGACTCAAAACAGCCATGACAATAGTAAGAATTTAGCAGCTTGTGCAAATACAAAAACATGTTTGCAAAAGATGAAATCTAAATTAAAAACCATTAAAAGATGATCATATATAATTAAAAATACTCAGAATGATGCCTACACATTAATGATGTGAATCTTCTGTTCCACCACATTCCAAGATCTGAATCATCGGATTCAAATCTGGAGCAAACTGGCATACGTCACTTTCCACGCAAAGATTGTGATCTATTATAAAACCAACTATAACCAGTGAATGCAAACTCTGACTTATGTGAATGCTTGTTTTGGAAGCAGGGTAAAGTCACCATGTAAACTTGCACTGATGAGTTACTTAAAAAGAGTATTTTTCTTTTGCAAAATGGGCTTTGTTGGGGTAGTTGGTGTGTGCTTGTGTTGTGTGGAGTTGTCAGAAAGAGAGACTTGCATGGGATCCCATTCATGCAAGAACCGCTCAGCTCAAAATGTGAAATAGCATTCTGTCTGAAAATTTTTTCTTATCAACTCAGAAGCAAAAACAGGCCTCAGAGAAAAAAATGACACATCAAAATGATGTTTTCCTGGCGAGTGTGACTCAGAAAAAAACAGCCCCAAGAAACTGAAAGAAGTCATTGTACAAGCAGTGGAGAGTCAGTGGTTTTCCTCTATAAAATTCAAACTATTCAGCCACAAATGGCAACACAGAATTCAAGCTATGCTGAGAGCCATAGAGATCTGAGGAGTGGGAGATGTCAGGCAGACGACAGAGACATTTTAAAAGTCAACAGTGGGGACTGTAAAACAAACTGACAGCAAACAATCTGTCATGAGGTTTGAGGATTTCTTTGGTTTCTATCATATTCTAAAAATGTGGAATATGGTAAAGAAAACCAGAAATAAAAGATTAAGTAAATCAACTAAAACCATGTACATTCAAGAGACACAATTTTAGAGGGTTCTGTGTATCAGGATCTTACCTGCAATGGATGAATCCTTCAACAAACTTTACAAACTCACTTTTTCCATTAGTAGCTCAGGTCATCAACTCTTATTTGCAGCAGTCACTGGGTGAGTCAAAAATGTATCACAGAACAAAGACACGGGATAAACAACCATCAACACAAACACTAAAAACTATTTAGAGAGACAAATTAACCAAAGAGTCATGTGTTTGTGCTGTGGGAGGAACCTGGGGTGCCCAATAAAAAACAGAGAACATGCAAACTACCTGCACAAAGACGCAGAGCCAAAATTCTGGCTCTATGAATTCTTTCTGCAAAGGTGATAGTTCTCCCAACTGTGCAGCTCTTTTATAAGAACTTTGTCAGACTTTGGATAAAGCATTGCACTTTTATCAACAGATGGGAAAACCACCTTTCTTCTCATGTAGCCAACACTGGTGTCTATAAAAACTTATTTTGAGGATCTAAGTGCGAGGAAATGGACGAGATTTATTATGTGCTTGACATGTTTGTCACAACTGATGAGCAAGGTTCTGAAAAGTTTCTGTATACGAAGACCAAGCAGATGACACTCAGTGCTTTCCTGCATCATTAGAAGATATGTGAATGTTTTTAAAAGCTTTGCATGTTAGTCCAAAAATTAACCAAATTAATCTGACACTTTCAGTTTCCACCATAACAGATGTAAAGGTGAATAAATTGTTTTCATGTTGTGGTTTGAGATCACATGATGTTACTATTATTATATTCTTTAAACACGGCTCTGATTTAAATGGCATGTGATAAGGCTACGTCTTCTAACTTCTAGCTTTTCCTGACTCAAATCTTGTTGTATCCATTGCTTTTTATTTTATTTGGCAAAATTTATGATTGCAAAGACTGATATTGATGTGATGTGATGACATTTCATTTGCCTTACTCTGTTTTAGATGCACACACTGCCACTTTAGAGTCCTTCTGTCTAGGATTTGACACGGAAACAAAAACAGTCCGACACTTTTACTTACTTTTGATGTGTCCAACTATGATAATTCTGCTTTTAGTAATGGTCTGCTGAAATCTTAAGATAAAGCCAGTTGAGCACCATCTGCAGCCCCTCATGAATCCATCACATCCACCTGTAAAAGCAATCCGAGCCGATTTTAGTTACAGCCAAAGAAATTTGAAATTTATGCAGAAAACATTAAAATATCCAATGTCAGAACTATGGGAATTTAACTAAAAATGCGTAACATTTTCCAGACAGTTTTATGCATATTGTAGTTTTTATTTATACTATATTACAGAAAAATAAACACAGCAAGCAATAAAAAAAGATAAACTGTTTGATTTGGAAATGCAGATGTATCCAAAAGAACAGATTTGACTCACTGGTATCTTTTTGAGAAAGGTGATCATTGCTCTCGAGATTTTTATTTTTTACATGGATCAATTATACAGGAAAAATACAAACAGCTATACTGCTGTGGAACTTTAATTTAATATGTAAAGTCCAAACAGGAGGTGTGTACGGACTGACACGAGACTTCCTTAAGAGCGTAACCCCAAAGTTGAGTTGCGTTCCATCATCCGAGAAGCAGGCTCATAAAGACAAAAGCACAAGGGTGCTTCTGTTTGCACAAGCAGCAGCGTCTGCAGTCACATCTGTAATGTGAGTTTGTTTTGTCGCCGGGGAATCTGGTAACCAAATATTTCAAGAAAAGAGCCACTGGAAGGACTCCACTGACAGATGATGTCATGTAGATCCAGCAGGGATTTAAAGGCAACTCTATCATAATAACACCACCATCATCACTATCGCCCCTGGAGATATGGATCTCATAAGCTGTGCTAAAACTTGCTGTGAATAGTGAAAGCTTCAGGCTATTGCAGGTCAAACCTCGAGGCAGATGTATAAAACCAAGAACTGAAAACTGCCAGCATGTATACGATTCAGTCTGATACATTGAAATCCCTGTTGAACTGCCTGCTGATCAAAACAGCTGCATAAATAGATGTAGCAAATGGTTGCTTTAGATATGAACAGTAAGGGTGGCATGGTTTGAAGGACATCATGAGTTCCTACCGTGAATTGAAAATCATTCAATGAGTTTCAGCCTGGTCCAGTTTGGATAATATTTGCCTTACTGGAGATTTAGTCAATTGATAATATTTGCCAGCCTGTGTAACAAGGCGGCCTTTTGCAGCTGGACTTACAGTGGAGAAGAAGATCGAGGCAGTAAGTTGGAAACAGCGAAGATTTATTCTTCCAGAACAGCATCAAGAGCAAAACCACAGGGGCAACTGCAGCATTAATTAGTCCCATCTGTGAAACCAAACCACCTTTAATTCAGAGTGGATCTCAATTTATCAATCACCACCTATAGGAATAAAACAGCTTTTACCAAATAACACATTTCCATTTACTTTTTATAAATATTTTACCCTTACACCATAAGTACCATTATGAAACACCACAAAAAAAAGACTACAAACAATCCCCATCCCCACTTTCCCGGAACCTATAAATGGTGTCCGGACCTCTGGGGAAGTATTTGTCCAAAAACTCTGGAGAGGACACAGAAAAGACAGATTAGTCTCTCCATCTTAGCACCTTCACATTTAACATATTATCCACAAACATTTGCTCAAGTTTTACAAACATGGTCTGAGTAACAATTATCCTCCCTTCACAGGCAACAACCTCACTTCTGAATGAAGAGCAGCTGTGCAGAGCCTGGAAAAAAAAAAAGGCTACATGCTTATCACTAAATTACAGGGCCCCTACGGAGACATAGAGAAAAAAAATGAAAGAAATCCCGACTTATTTTCTCGAGATCCCGACTTTTTTTTTTCTCGGATCCAATTCCTTCAACACCAAGCGCACATCTTCTTTTCTCACATAAAGTCCATGCTCTCTGCATTTAGCGTACATCCATCGGTAACCGTGAAGCTGGTTATAAACCTGGGAGTTGCACAACATTTGGAAAAGAGTAGGAGTCATGTAGACTTTTCATCGACTTGGCATTTGACTTCAATCCAAGTTAACCTGTTTTATTTCATAATCCGAATCAGCTACAGCTTCAGTTTTTGAGTTTTAAAGATTCAGGCCACAATGAATAAGCATATATGACACTTCCATCATTTGTCTTGTTTAAAACACCAGTGTTATACAACAACATGTTAGTTCTTTTTGTTAAGGTTATATAAATAATGGTAAGCTGTTCCAGCAGAGAGCTTTCCAAAAAACGAAAAAAATAAAAAAATACACCAATGAGAAAATCCTGCTTACTTGTTCACAGGATGTTTACAGCTCCAAGTACTATTCATGTCAACCACACCTTAATCTTAGTAAGCTGTGTCTGAAAGGATGGAAGGTAGTTTTATGGGGTCTGTGTTTTCCCATGCATTTTTTTAAAAACATAGAAGTGGAACAAGTTACCAGAAAACTAGAAAACATTGATTACAATGTCATTCAGAATATTCAGTCCTTTATTTTATATCTTGCTATTGCAACTTCTCAGTTAAACAAGAGAACATGCTGAAGCAATTTGGTACGATTATAGATCCAAACAACCTCTCAGTTAAAATCAATCCTTTTGCAGATACCCTACTCAAATCAAACTGTAAGACCAATTTTGTACGTACGTGCATATATATATATATATATATAGCATAACTAGAGGTGATGGAATCAGGAAGTAACAGAAAATAAAGGTCCCAACCCCTGGAACACAGGGCCTGCTGTCCAGCATGTTTTAAATGCTTCCCTGCTGCTGCACACCTGGCTTAAATGAATGGTTGATTAAAAGGCTTCTGCAGGTACTGTAGGCATGCAGAAAAGGTAATTCAATCATTTGAGTCAGTTGTGGTGGAGTGGGAAAACATCTAAAGCATGCAGTGGGCTCTTGGGGTCAAAGTTTGGGACCATTGCAGTGAAAAAAAAAAAAATCCAGGATCTTAAAAACAGAAGCAGGTATGTCATTGACCAATCACAGTTTCCCATTGACTGTGACAAACCAATCACAGTCAATGGGGAACAATTGATGCAGAATGCAGGCAGTGGAACTGATGAAAGGAGACTAATTAACAAAGGAGAACTGAATCAAAACTCAAAGACACTGGCAATAAAAGGGGGAAATGAACACTTATCAAACAGGATTAAATGTAAATCCACAAGAATAAACTACAAAACTAAATACATAGGAATTGATCAAAATCGCAAGAGATATACAAATGAATAAACAAAGAAATGATCAAAATACAAACACAGAAGTTAGTCAAGAGCTCAGAATTGTGAATTGCAAAAAGTTCTTCCAGCAAAAAGAAGACTTTGTGATTTCTTGAGCTGTACGTTTTTAAAAAGAAAACACTGTTTCACCAAAGTTCAGAAATTTTAACATTTTTAACATTGTTTATTACATACAGAAGAATTTCTTCATGTATATATAAGTGTGTAAGTTTTAGTTTTACCTTTATGTACCTAAATACTTTTATAAGAAGACATCGGGGGTCTGGAGGGCCTTCCTCTACGCACTAATCAGGTAAAATACCAAGATGAGAGATGCTGATGAGGAATTCAGCCATTTGATTCATGTATTGGAAAAAGAATGCATGTAAAAGTTGCTAGTAGCCATACAGAATTGGATTTGGGCACCCTTGGAGTACAGCTTTGGAGCTGGGGTCTGACTCCCCACTGAAATTTTAGAGGCATTCTCGATCCAAAACTAATGGGTGAAATGTTTTCTCAGGATGTCTTCTAATTCTGTGAAGGGGTAAAGACATATTTATTTGATTAAAGTGTGTTGGAACATCACAAAAAAAATTTCAAAGTTGTACTGAGTTTCTTTCACTCAACGTATGTCCCTTTAGAAAGATTAATCTGAAGAAAAATGTCTGCCATCAGTGACTTAATGCTTAGAGTGAAACCAAGAATCAGCCTAAGTTCACTGCAGCAGTGTTGAGCTGAGTGAGATCAGCAGATCTCTTAATAAAACTATCGAATGTCTTCTGAATATATACACACAAAAATCTAATAAAATCACCTCTGTGACTAATATTTCCCAACACCGGGTTGTGCTTTCTTGCAGCATGTAAAAAACAAGAGACTTTCTGTTAAATCTCTACACAAAGTCCTCTGGAGAAGTCCCAGTTCCACCTATAAATGCAGCCCGAGAAGCTATTTGGATCATTGTTTGTGTCTTTAGGACCAGATGCTGACCTGCGTGTTGGGTTATTTTGTGTTTCCTGTTGTTTTGGAGCAGTTCTGCATCGAAGCAACAACTCTCCAGCTGCAACCCTGTTGGAAATCTGCTTCCCGTTTCCAGGCATGTCGACCAAAGGGGTGACAGGTTTTCTGTTCTGTCTGCAAAATTTCAAAACATGGATTTATGATGTTATAAATTCCTTTGATTCTTCCAGTGAGAGGATCAATGATGATGTAAACATTGGCCTGTTTTCATGCACTTTTTATTGACCATAACTAGCCAGGAGTCTTTGAGCATAAGAAAACTCTTCCATTTTCTTATGAAAATTCTTAAGAAAATGGAAGAATGTACTAAATCAATCTTATCTATAATATTCATAATTGAGAAAATGAAATTATAATCCAGCAGGCCTAGGTCAGAAACAGAGACTTACAGGTTTATGTGTAAAAATTAAGCACAACTCAAAGCGTGTCCATCTATTGCAACAGAAATTTCATCTTCAATTAAAATTGGACCAAAAACAGTTACATAAATCCTTGTGCCACAAAAACTTGAGTGCTAGAAAAATGTCTGAAAATGCCTTTGTTGTTTTGTTGTTGGCAGAATGTATAACAGACTTTCAGTATATGACATTAATTCATGTCTTTGCTGTGTATGACATCTCTCACATTTACGGTGGTGCAAAAGTAGACGTAAGAAAAACAAAACAAAGTAGTACGTCAATGTGAATTACAAGGAAATTTGAATCAATCAATCAATCAATCAAATTTTATTTGTATAGCACATTTCAGCAGCACGGCATTTCAAAGTGCTTTACATAATTAAAATGCAAACAGCATGTGACATTGAATAAACAGTGAGAAAGAGATAGAGATTTTGAAAAAGATTAAAACAGATAAAAACATTAAAACCCGCGCCCCTCTGGGACTTTAGTCAAAACCACCGTTTGACAGGGACTCCAACCTCTAGGTTTTTAACGCCGTCAACTGGGACTCTAAACCCTGTAGAAATTTAGTTAAACGTCGTTTAACTGGGACGTTTGAATCAAATGTTTTGCTAATAAAACCTAAAGTGGGCTGTGCATGTTCATTCTCAGGATAACTGCATATTAAAATGGAAAAATTGACTGAAATAGTGGCAAACCTACTAAAGGAGGACATTAACCCGAGAAGCAGCCATGGTAACGCTGGGACAGCTGCTCAGATCCACTGCTTAAGTGGGATAATCCAAAGACAGGAAAATTATCAGTCATGCACACCATGAATCAGACCTTTATGGGAAAAAAATGAGAAGAAAGAATTTGTTAAAGGAAAGCCATTAGAAGGACAATTTGCAGTTTCTGACAATTGTAGGAGAATGGACCAGTCATGATATAATCCTAAATCCACTAAGAGTCGGTGGCAAGACTTGAAAAATTCTGTTTACTGGCTCTTTCCAGCCACTCTGACTCAGTTTCAGCCACTTACTAAAGAATAATAAAAAAAATGGTTTGAGGATTTTATTGATTTTTGTTTTATTTTGACAAACATTTTCCCAGACCACTGTGGGAAATATCAAAACCTACAATCTCTTATCTTAAAATACGTTACAAAATGTAAAAAAAAATAGAAATAAAAATAACTCTACATTTATTTATCTTTTGGGTGTCAGAAGAAATCCAGATGTCAAGCGTGAAGTTCTCAGTTATGTCATGAAACCTGCAGCTGTGTTTTCTGGACACTCAAGTGAAAAGTGGACACAAGCTGACAGCCAATCATCACTGAATAGTAAATGAGATCATAGGCTGGGAAAGAATGACAAACCTGGCAACCCAAACACTGAGAGAGAGTGAAATCAGAGCATCTGTCAGAAGCTTTTATCTTTACCATCCACTTTGAAAAGATTTTTTTAACCACTTCAAATTGTAGACTTTGTAGAATTTATGTTGTAAAGTTTTAAGTGGGAGTTATATATAATTTTTCATCACTAAAAATGTAATAGTTTGAAGTTCTCATCTATGTTATTTTATTTCTTTGACTTCTAGACTTTTAGATTTTATAACTGGACAGCACATGCTTATTTACTTTACGGTGATTATTCTTTTATTTTTAAAAAATATATAAAATAAACTTGCTAATTTCCATAATTCAATTAGCATTATTTTAAAAAGTCAGGGTTAATTAGCAAACTTTTTAACAATTAAGGAAAAACTGACTGAGTTTAGCAGATTCCTGCATCACATTAGTGATGCATATTTCACTCACAGCTGTTAAAACTATTGGTGCAAACCTGTAACGTCCGGCTGTGAGGGGGAATACGTTTATTTGGGACACATGACTGCACCGCACAACCCTTAAAGACCCGCCTCACTTCCAAACCCCTCCACCAGAAACACGGCTGCCTTATTAATGATTCCCAGGTGGAAGTTCCTTCTTTTATTGTCGCTCTGATGAGCTCATATCAGAGAAAATATGTTTACTGAAATGATTGATTAAAATTTTAGGAGCCAGTTAATACGTCATATGAACGTGACTCATGAGAAACGGGTTGAAAGAAGATCAGACACATTTCTCTCTATCCTCCTGAGAAAAACAAAAACCCGGGGTTACCCTGCTATGTGCAGCAGCAAACCCTTTGGTCCATGATATTTATAGGTTTGGACAGTAATGGTGTTTTTTTTATTACCCAAGTTTCAAGACCGAGGATTTGCACTACTATCTGTAAGTTTATAGTCAAAAGTAACAAAGTATTTTTCAGAGGTTAAAAACTATACTCAATCAACTCTGTGATGTGACAGAGTTGAGTCACATCACTAAGAAGAACAGGGAGTTTGAACATTTTGGTCCTAATTTTCAAACTCCCTTAAATCCATATGCTTATCAATGTTCCATCTTCTTAAGACTAAGCAGATTTGTTGCAAGAACTTAGAGTTTTAGCTCATTTCAATGTTTGGAGAATGTTGAAACTTTCATCCATAGAATTAAGAGGAAAAACAGTTGGCATGTGTCATTTAGTTTAAAGATGGGGATAAAATATGTTGTGGTAGCGTCTGGGACTGCAGTGGAAAAATAGAGTGATGTGGTTACAAGCGAGGTGTCTGTGGTCGAACGACTTTCATAACGGACGGTCATGATACAGGAGACGTTCTCCAATGATTGTTAATGACGCATGAGACGGACAGAGTGATGCTGGTTGTGAAAGTGAAGAATAAAAGAAGAATGACGGGTAAGAATGACATTGTAAAGGATTTGTTATCCTTTAAAACTTCAATGTTCATTTCCATTTGTTCCATCGAATTATCGAGACAAATGAAAGGCATCTGCTCCTGCAGGATGGCTTTCTGCTACAATTATGATTTATTTGCTTTTTTTAAAGAAGAGCAAGGTTTTGATGAGCCTCTTTTTTCCTAAGGCATTCATGAAAAATGCTCTGGCCAATAATTGATATAATTTTGTTAAATGATATTTTTTACATTGATCAGGTGTTGCAGTATGATCACCTGCCTATCAGTGTGACCTGTCCTGACCGGTCGATGTGTCGATACTGACAGACCTCAGAAAGTCTCCTGTGGTGTCTGGAACCAAGATCTATGATGTTCGCTTACATATCGAATGCATAGCAACACAAATAGATGATCTGGTCCATGATTACTTAAATTTAACATGAAGTGTACAAAAACACCAACAGATTCAAAGGGAGAAATTAACCAGACCACATAAATTATACAATGAGAACTAAATATATCCAATAATTAAATTCTAATAAGAGTTTTAGGGGACTTACCTCTCCTAAAATAGGCAGGAATTGGAGCTACAGTAAGTCCTCTTTTTGGATCCTATCAAAAGGTTCACAGCTGTTCCTTCCTTGGACCACTTTTGGCAGATACTGAACACCGCAGAGTGGAAAGACCCACAAAATCTGCAGTTTTGGAGACGTTCTCAGCCAGTAGTGCAGGCACCACTATTTGTTCTTTGTCAAACTCCCTTAAAGTCTTATGCTTGACAGTTTCCCCTGCATCAACTTTGAGTTTACAAGATAAACTTGCTGCCTAATATATCCAACCTACTAATCCAGTGAAGAAACCATTGTTTACTTTATTTCATAAATCATAATGTTTTGTCAACTCAGTGCATATTGCACAATATTTACAATTTCCAGTTCTTATTCTGTGTTAGTTAATGTTCTTTCCATGAAACTTGTTTTGTTGGCTTTTACTGAATCTGCATGTACTTTGCAGCTTGGAGTCATATCATGTTATTTACAGGTGCTGTATATCCATAAAATGCACGCAAATAAAACAAATAACAGACATGTTTAGGTAAATTTACATCATGTGAAAATGCTTTTCTTAGAGCCATACAGATGTAATAATCATATTCCCAATAATAATATTTGTAATTAAAAGCTCCAAAAACAAATAAGGACTGATTTATACACTGCAAGACATTTGTTGTCTCATTCCTCTGGCAAAATCTTCCATATTCATTGTCTCCTTTCCTCTTTCCATAAAAGAAAGTCTTTATTTTCCATCCAGGACGGTGATATTACACATCAGCCAAAGAAAACTAACACTTTCTCTCTCAGAAAACAACAGACAGACACAAGCCTGGTGTCTGCGAGGACTGGGCGGTTTCCACGCACTAAATAGTCAGATCTTTGTGCCAGAGTCTGATCCTGTTTTCACATAAAATCACAGCTTTTCCGCAGGATTTTTGGATCTAGTTCCAGGATTCGAAAGCTGGCAGTAAAATTAAAAGTCCCCTAATGATGAATTTGACCCCTGCCTGGTGGTTTTGGTTAGTGGTGGATAACAAAATATTTCCTTGTCTCCGGTTATTATTCTAAGCTGGAATTTAATTTTAAGTACGTGAGAGGAAATTATTTACACTTCTGCAAGACAGGATTGTGGCAGAGGGTTACAGCTGTTTTGGGTGAAAATTTGGTTTAAAAAAATCCACCAAATAAAAAATGAGCTGAGCTTTAACACACATTGGATCATCCACAAAGTCACCACTTCTAATTATAGATGAAACATTTGATTTTTAACTAAATAAATCTGTGATGTTTACCTGCAGAAGAGTGCAGAAATATTTATTTCTAATTATATATTTATGCCTTTTTCTTCTTGTATCATCATTTACAGAAACACATTTCTACAGATATTTATTTTTTACTTGTAAAATTTTAAATACAGATAAAGTTAAAAAAACAAATATTAATTAGGATTTTTCTTTAACCATCTTCAATGTGACATTTGTCAACTTGTTTCTCCAGGTACAACTAGAAACAGATCCTCTTTGAATTATTTTGCTAAGTAATCCTGTGGTGTCCTGTAGTCAGAAAAAGTAGATCTTTTCGACACAATTTTGTAGATGCTGAACATTTCTGTCCGTCTTCTTAGTAAAATTACTCCAGCTCTGATCACATGTAGATCAGACGGAGCTGGAGGAATTGTTAACAGCAATTTTCAAGTCTGGCCATAAATTCTCAATCATCTCTGTTTGTTTACAAGCACACAATTACTTGTTGGTTACGGAAGAGCCATTTTATAACTTTGTTGACTTTAAAGTCCTTATTGTAGTTGCTGTTATGTCCCAACACACAGAGCCTATGTCTAAAAAATGATTTCATTTAAGAAAAGACTAAAGATTCTCAAGGGGTTACAACATCATGCATAAACCTGTAAAACTGTCATTACCAAGTACAAAAAATTTACTTTTTCTGCAGCAAACTAATGATCTCACAGCCCCACTTAAAGAACAAAATTACTGGTCAGAAATTATATGTCATAGAAAACTTTTTATACATATCTCACAGCCAGTGTTGTTTAAAAAGTGAGTAGCTCTATAGTGTTAGTTGTTGCCAATGATTACAGCTTACGGCTGTAAATGTAGCAGTTTAATGTTTTCATTTCCAGCCTCATTGGAGTTTGAAAGTCCAGAGTTTGGGTCAAATTTACAGCTTCTGTTCCCCAGCAGTGACATGAGGACATTACGTTATACAGGCCTGTTTGCTCCTGACGAATGAGAACAAACATTGGCTAAGAGATTAAACCGGAAGACATTTTTTACGCACTCAAATTGGACTATGTAAATGACTAAATCATAACAATTATCACACACAGAACACTGCTGTGCCATCAGTAATCCTGCCAGTTCAGAGCCTATAAAGGCTCCATAAACTCCTTAAATTGCACTTTATTGTTTATTATTTTAACAAGCAGGTAATTATGGGGGCATTGTGAGTTTATGAACACCCACTTAGCGAAAGTCTTGATGTTTAACGGCACGTTTTTCTGGTTACCTCATAGGAAACAGATGTGTCGTCCCTAAAGTAGACCAAAAACATACTGTACGCCCGTCTTCATAAATTTTCTTATGTAAATAGATCTCAGTGAACACAGCTTTGTAAAAGAAGCAAATAAATAGTCTCTAAGGCCAAATTAACACCAGACGTGAGCTATTCCAGTTATCATTCATCATTGCTATCGCATGGTAGAAATAAACTTATCTAATCTCCAAAGATACACAACTGTGACACATGTTGGCCTCATGAGTTTGCCCTTCATGAACTTGAGGGTTGTCTAAGGAGAAGGAAGGCAGACAAGGCACTAAAACGTCATGGCTCTGAGCCGTCTGTCATCAGCTGCAGATTTAAAAGCTGTCAAGTATTAGGCAGAGAAAAACCAGACAGTAAAGTAAACACCATCAATGAAATCATCCACACACACAGAAGAGCAGATGCAAGTTTCATGTTAGGCTGTAGCATGACCACAAAAACAAACCCATCTTTAAGTTTAACAATTCAGCGTCGGGGTGACATGAGGACGCAGAATATGAATATGTGTTCAGCAGCATGCTGCCTTTTATGTTCTGCAGAGCCTGGACTGAATTTAAACGTTGTGATAAAGATCCCTCCTGCTATTTAGGTTAATCTAGCTTGATTTTATAAGCTTTACATTACAACACGACCTCAGCCTCTGACTGACTGTGAATCATGAGCCCCGTTGAGGCTCATTTTCCTTCTGGGGAAATTTAAATCATGTGTTTGTGTCATCGTGTTCACCTGTGATTAATGTTTCCTGAGTCAGTCACTCCGTTGCTTCTTCACATCTGTCTGACAGCAGCTCACTGGGTTCCCATCCAATCTGCAGCGTCTGACAGCCCCCTGGTGGTTGAATTATGTACTACTTCCTCTTATCTCGATACTAAGACGTTTTGGTCTTTGAACAGATCCTGTTTAGTTTATATCTCGCCAAATTATGGTTAGATTTGAAACATTAACTGTGAAACTATTTGCTGTGCCTTTCAATGATTAGAAAAGTTAATGTTACATCTAACCTTTCCAAACTAATTAATGTTTCAACTCAGTAAATTGGAATAGGCTTTTCGACGAGGCTTGTCAGATTAAAAGAATTGCTTGAAAATAACCTCTAAGAAGAATATCCTAAATTTAATATTCAGATGTTTTAACAAATAAAGTTTGACAAACACCATAAAGGGGAAAAAAGAGTTGTTTGAATAATGAAGTAAGGATTTTTGTTTTCATCTTAAAATCTGTGGGGGAAAATTAATCAACAATTTCTGAAACTTTTAAATCTTAGTAACAAGTTACACTTTTATTAATTTAATTATTAATGCAAATAAAATTGCCAAGAACATACCATTACTTTTCGGATATGTAGTCAATTTTAATCCTAAACACAGGTGAAAAAGGCAAAAAATCTGAGCGAAAAAAAGCCAACTTGTCTTTTTCAAATGTACAGAGAGCCAAATATTATATTTACATGTTTTTCATACATGGAAAATGCATAGTGGCCATCATAACAATATTCTGGCACTGCTAATGTAAATAAGATTAGTTTTTAAACATCTGAACACAGCAAAAGGAAGAGAACCAAATTCAAAATTGTTTCCCAAATCTTTCCAACTTCAATTTAATTACCTTAAAATGTATTTAAAAATGTTCAATCATAACATTTTTAAATACACTATTATTCAGTCTGAATACGGCATAATGATTCATTTTCTGTCAACTCAAAATTGTTACCGTTAATGTTTTAGATAATTTAAAAACATGGTCTAAAATGGGGAAAAGTAAATGAGACATGAAGGCATGAAGTCGGCATGTTGGCAGTAATCAGAAGACAGAAACTGAATGACCACTGTTTTATTGACATTGCTCCAAAAACTTTATACAAACCTCCCCCAATTCTTGACTTCTTTGTCCCTCCCCCTCTTCAATACACACCATCCAATTAAAAATAAAAAAGGCCCTTTCTACTTCATATTAGCTTCTTCTTCTCATACCTTTATACAAATCAGAAAATTATTCAGTATTTATAAAAAAAAACAGAAACTGATTTGTACATTTTTCTAATACAGTCTAATCAACAGTGAAATCCAAACTTTCTGTGGTCGTGTTCGAACAGAACCCAGCAGCAAACTGAAAGCTTCAGAAACATAAAGAAGGAAGAAATATAAGTGACTGTCAATAATAATGCAGAATAATGATAAAACTTTGGCTGAATTGTTTTATCTTCTGAAATATAAGACAAAAATGAAAATCCATTTTAATTGTATGCACCCGTTTCTTCTTAACTTTTTATTTTGCCTCAACAGAAAAAAAAAAAAAAAAAAAAAATAATTTAAAAAATATGTCCCTGGGAAAATATATGTCAAATCATTTCTTGAAGCTTTTAAATCCCGTTAGTAGAAATATTTACATCAAAGCTGGACAAACTGAGATATCCTCTAGCTCAAGTACACACCGACTGCTTCCATCATGCAGAGCGGGCGGATTGGATAGATGAAGATTAAGAAGTGATGCCAGAGTCCAATATTACATTTTGCATTCAGCTACAATGAAACAGGATGAAACCAACTCAGTAGGAGTAAAATGAAACTCATTACGACTACAAGCAGTTCAGAATTCAAACTCCCAGGTCAGAAATGCTAAATTATTGAGTTTCTTTCAGGCACTAATAGTCTTTCCTTTAAAAATTAAAAAGAAGAACTCAATTTTATGATTTCTATGTACAATCATAAAAAGAATATGAATCTAACATAAGTCCACACTTACAGATTGAGAGGCTGGCTGGTCCACTGGACACAATATGTAAATATAAAATACTACATTTCCAAGACAAAAAAAACAAAAAAAAACTTCACAGGTTTTCTCATCGTTTTACTTTTTGTTGTGAAAAGATAAATATAAAAAATTGAAAATGTGACATAATACAAACAAAATATCAACACTCATATTTACAGATATTAAATAACATAAAAAACACACAAGAATAAAAGTGACAGCTGATCCACGAGGCAGAGTGTTTGACTCTCAAAATTAGAAAAAGATTTCAAACAGTTAACATCATAGAAAAAAAATCATCTTAATCGCCTAACTTAAGTTTTTGTTTGTATATTAGTTGTTTTTTAATTCAAAGAAAAATGGCAAATAAATATTTTGAAGGCATAAACTAAGGGTTGAACAAATCTGCAGGCTCAAATCTTGCGTTGGCCTAACTCTTAAACTCATTAAACAAATTGTTTCTGCTGAAACTCAATTTCATTCATATAGTGTATGTTTGCTGGGAAAACAAATCAACAAGACTCCTTTGTAAAAATGTATAACATCTACAAAAATAACAAAAAAACACCTCAGATTTTTTTTAACCAAATAGTGTCCGCCGTCATGCAACAGCTGTCAATGCTGTGTCAAATAATCAGATTTATGAAATACACTGTATTTACAACAAAATGTAAAGGCCTTTAAAGTTTCTTGTCTTTTTTCAGATAAAGGAACACTAGATTTCTGCAGTTTTATTGATCACAATGTATATAAATATGTACATCATGTCTCTATATGCCTAGAATCCCCCAAGACGAAAGTTTTAAACCCTGAAACCGTTAAAAAAAACTCAATCCGTGACACTGAAAACATTTCATGTCCTGAAACCTGAATATAACCTCTAAACATGTAGATTATATCGCAATAACTTATTTTCTTAGTGACTTTAGCATGTCTGCAGGACCAAAGAGTTGACGGGTTTAAATATGCAACGTCCACAAGAACTTCAAAATGTGGCCCCATCAAACTGAACAGAGTCCGATAAAGAGTCAAATTTGATAAAGATTTGACTGTCAAAGGGAAATAACCGAGTAGTCTCTAAAGAAAACTGAAACTGATCAGTTTGATTCTCTTTCAATAGATCTGTGTATTGTGACAGTATTTTATTTGGTCCTGTCAGTACCCGTCGCTGATGAAATGCTAGATAAACTCACAGAATTTAACACAGTTTTGTTGGATTTTAAACGTCTCTGAAACCTTTTTTGCTTAGTGAAGAGATTTTAAAAAGATTTCCTTCGATTCTTCATCTGAGTCACCAACCTTCAACCATCAGACTCGTCTCTGTGTCTCCTCAGACGCCTTCTGATTGGCTGATCAAGTATTCGGGTGTTTGAGTTCGGGCGGGCAGAGGCTGCCTTGGAGAGGGGGATGAAGACGATGGATGGTGCTGGTGGCGCCCTCTGAGGGAGGTGTTGTTGCCGTGGTGATGGTGAGCACCGTGCTGGGAGGCGGGCGGAGGAGGGGTGGGGTCGCGAAGAGACGGAGGGACGGCAGAGGACTTTATGGGGACGATGCGAGTGTCCATGACCTCGCAGTCGACCTGCATCATCATCTCGTAGCCCTTAGACGAGTTGTAGAGACTCTCTGCGGAGGACGAGACCAGAAAGGTCAAACCCAGGAACCAGGTCAGTAAACGCATCATTTCCTGTTCTCCAGATGTTTTAGATATCCAGACAGACTCACCGTTAACAGACATGGCTGGCATCACCAGAGACATTTTAGGCCGGCTGGTTTTGTTGTGGCTGATGGCAGGAAGTAACAGGTGGTCCTGCAGGAATCAACACATTTTGATTGATTAGCATCTGATGTTTAAGATCTAAAATCATAAACTGGAACCGAAATGTTTTTAATAGTCTCACCCTCCTGAATGACACGACATAGAACGTGTCTTCCCTGCGGTCAATGGCATCCAGGAAGTCGCTGTAGGTGACCTCAGGACCAGGAAGTACCCTCAGCTGACTGCAGGGGAACAAGAGCCAGAAGAAGAAGCTTAAAAACTCAAACCAAAATATTAATATTCTGTTTACCGAAATGTAAGAACTATGGCAAAAATGTTCTGTTTAGTTCAAATCAAGCACTACGGATAAGGAAACATCTTTAAAAACATATAAAAAGATGTGATGGCCAAAGCTGCAATTCAGTAATAAGATGGAATCATTCAGTAGTCACTGTGAACATATTTGATGTTTCCAGTCTCAGAAAGGAGAAGCGTTTCTGCTTGTTTGTGTTATTAGAAAAAGCAGAATGAGCTGCTGCTGAGAAAAAAACTGATTTGAACTGAGAAACTGGTTGTAATATTTGTTAAATGAGATAATTCAATGTAGTTAAGCTCCAAAAGTATCAATATTACATGTCCTTCCAATTCAGGATTTGATTACTTCAAAGTTCAACTTTATAAATTTAGAAGAAAACAACTGAATTTCTTGAATTTTATAAGATAATTTTGGTATTAATTATTTCTTTTCAGGTTTTTTTGCACCTGTAGTCTGTCAAATGAAAAAAAAAAAAAACTGTCTTCTTTACTCATAGTTAGGTCACCTTCTTAATAACAGTCTTGTTGTACCTTTCTATGGAGCGGTGAGCCTGGATCGGCAGATATCTGGAAATGTTTGCCTTCCTCAGTTGAGCTTTCTGTTTCAAAAGAAAGATACAAAAAAGGTTTGTCTTGATTTTTTCAAGTTAAATCCTTTACAACTGAAACTGTGTTTACGTGCTGCTGCCTTCCCTGGCTAAGAAAGTGTTCTAAAGGAGATCTTAATGAGTCTTTTCCTGGTTATCAAAACTATTTTTATAAAGTAGATGATATCTTAAAAATATGGATATTTCTCACCTGGGTGATCTTTGCTTTTTTGGCCGTCTTTGCTTTTCCTCCAGACTTCTTCCTGTCGATTTGATGTCGATGAACCCAACCTCTCAGCTCGTCTGCAAGCCTGGAGTCACAGAGATCTTTCAGTTTAAGTCGCTATGAAAAAAAAGTTTTGTTTTTTTTTCCTCATTTTTAAAAACTAGCTTTAGTGTGTCCATATGGATAATCTCATCAACAAAATGTGCAGCAGCTGCTCAGATTGAGCAAAAACAATCCGAGGAAGTCTAACTGAGATCTATCAAACCAAAGATGAACACATTAATGAGTTGCAGGTTGTGAAACAAACAGGGCTGTTTATGTGACTAATTTTTAACCTTTACTAATGAAATGAGAAAAGAGTAATTAGTGAACAAATACAGCAAAAGGTAATTCAAGTATTACTTGTCCCTGTGCAGTTTGAGGGGCTTAAACATTTGTTTACAAATTTCTCCTGAGGAGGTGGTAAAAAAAAATGAAGCCGTGATAAAACGAGATATTTCGAAAAGGGCAGGACTGACCTGAGAGACTCGGAGCGGTTGAACTGTCGGCAGTCTGAGGAAGTGAAGTAACGTTCGATGTCTGGCAGAACCAGATCCTTCATGTCACTGAACATGTCACTCAGGTTTCTGCCCACCAACCAGAAAATACAGGACAATGGTTAGACACTAGGAAAGCTGCTGGGAGAAATAAAATAAATAATCGTGTTTTTACTAAATGTAAGTCTGTGCTTTAAATTAAGATTCTTTAAATAAAGTTGGTAAAACTCCTGCAGAGAAACTCTATGTTCCACATGTAAGAAGTGAGGGATATGTTGTAGAAGCAGCTTTGTTGGGTGTCTAAATAAAATGCAGGTTTCCCATTCTGGATAGCAATGAGTTACAACAGGGTGCAACAAACAACACAATGAGAACTGGGACACCAATATGAGAAAATGACCAAACAGCATCATTTATCCGCTGCACAACAGAAAAAAAAAAAACAAGATAACTTAAGTAACCAAATCTAGCATTTGAGTTTTTAATGGTTGTTTAAAAAAAATAATAAATTGACCACTTGAAGAATTTATTCTGCAATGACTTTTGATCCTATCTTAAGTAAAAAATGTTCACAATACTTCAACTAAAAGTATTTATTGCAAAGTCCTTTGAAATATTAGCAATACAACAATATTTACACAATCATACATTGAGTAGCCCTTAAATAAGGGTCAATGTATTGCTAAAAAAAAAAAAAAAAAAAAAAAACTACATTCTACATCAGTCTGTGTTTGTTAGCATAAAGTGATATTGGGTTGTGAAAACAGTCGCCTTCAGTGTAATAGCTCGTTTTTTTTTAAAACTTAGTGTGATTTCATTCATATAAAATTAATCAAAATTTCACAGTGGAAGTTGTAGCCTCGGTTTATTCCCAGTCTTTTCACTGCATGTCAAGATAATGTGCTTACAGCGACTGATTTGCCTCACCGGAACTGATAAGACTCTGGAGCGTATCTCTCCGCCTCTCCTCCCTTCCACCGCTCGTCGCCACCGGACTCCGGTTTCTCCGGTTTGTCCTCAACTTTCTGGAGAGGTTGAGGATCAGCCTGACGCTCCTGCTGCTGTTCCATCTCCAGCAGCCGGCGACCCGTATATGACACCAGATCTTCCTGCAGACCGGCCGACAGCTTCCTGTCTGTGATGCTGCAGAGATAAACACCAAACTCATTTCAATCTCAAATATGACCGTTGTGTGTTTTCCATATATTCCATACAGGACAATATAGTTTGTGCTTTTACTTTGTAAAAACAACAATTGGACACTGAATGACACAATAACAAGCTGAGATGTTAAACTAAATCATATCATCCTAATATTTTGAAGAAAGCCATGAGCGGATACCTGACGGGGCCAAAGCTGAAGGTGATGAACAGCAGAACCGCCATGACACACACTGCTCTCTTGTTGCTTGCAGAGTCGCTGCTCTGAAACACAAAGAACATAAAAATGGAAATTTTGCTTCACATATGCTGAATCTCAAAAATGTGTAAAATTAGCTTTCTATTTTGCAAACGTGTCCATTTTGCTATATACCGAAAGGAAACGCTTGCATGATTTATAGTTTTGTTGTGTTGTTTTAATCAACTGGATTAGCAGGTTTCTCTGTTTCTTGTGCGTTTTCCTGTCAGTCTTCAGGTCTTGTTATTCAAGTTTCCCTGTTTACCACATGCTTCTTCCTCTTCTTCAGGTGTGCAGGTGCAAAACCAACAGAGTAGAAGAAAAAGCTGCTCTCCATATGTAGTTTTAAAGACATAAAGATGCTTGCTCTTTGTTTATTTGGCCGTTTTTAAAAACAGCTTAAATTCAGCTCTGAATCTCTTTTACACTGGACCTAAAAACAAACTTCTTTTAACTCTGCTTTTAACTGAATGGAGCAAATTTTATTACATATTTTTGTTTCCTATTATTGCAACTTGTTCTTTCTTCAAACCTGTCCATCCTGTCTCACCGCCACTCACCTCCTTCACAGCCAGTCTCTCCCTCAGCGCCTGGTTCTCCCTGCGGAGTCGTTCGTTCTCCTGCTGAGCTTCCCTCAGCTGAGCCTCCAGGTTCTGCAGGTACTCCTTCTTTTTCTTTCTCGACTGGCAGGCAGACTCTCGGTTCTTTATCATCCTCTGTTGCCGCTTTAGCACCTTCATCTGTGCAAGGAAAATTTGGAAGAGGGAAGGAAGTAGGCAGAAATGATTCAGAATTCAAAATGGAAAAGAAATCAGCTAGACGAGTTAAAATCAGCAGCAGAGATCGAGGTCGGTAAACCTTTATCATGTGGATTTATAACTGAAAAACTGAAAAGTTTTTTTTTCTCTGAGTGCCAAGCAAAAATGAAAAGATGTTTATAAACCTCTGAGTAATGAACTGTGGGTATTGATATTAGTTTCAGCACATTTACTGACAGAAAAAGAGCAAAACATTGTAGCCAGCCTTCAACCTGGCAGGGTTTTGTTTCAGCGTGAGTCACTGCATCCACCTACTCACATCAATATCGTTGGAGTTGTTGCTGGGTAACGGCGTGGTCGCCGGGACGATGGGCTTGCTGGTTGAGGAGGCAGCTGGGCTGGAGCAGTGCGGAGGGATGCTGGGGGACACGGGCTCCATTTTGACAATAGCCGGAGCCGAACTGAGACAGACGGACGGAGAGAGGACGACTGGAGGGAGAAAGGCGCGACGTTAGCGATCAGACACAAAGCTAATTACTTTACCTGGAATTTAAAATCAGAGGACAAAAACTTTGGAATTTATCTGGTAGTTGCATTTGATTTCACATGAAAAATACTTGAAGATCTTCATTCTTTAACAAAATAAATAAGAAAATGTATAAATACGGCTAAAGGGACAATACTGTCCTACCAGGTCTGTTCTGATCCATGGAGGGCAGCCCCTGCAGTATGAGGGTCTTCGCTGGTGCAGGGTTTTGGGGGACAGGGAGTGTAGCAGCAACACACACCGGTCGGGGCTGGATGGGAGGTTTGGTGCTCAGAATGGTGCTGGCTTTTAATGTGCTTGGCAGGACTGGTAAAAAACACAAACATTTAGGTTATTTCACATCACAAAAAGATATATTCTGTAGCAGTTTCTCTGTGTTGTGCACCACTGTTCTGAAATGCTTTCCTCCTCGAACACACTAGATGAAATGACTAACTACTTTCTCCAGCATGTTATTGAGTTCAGAAGAAGCTTTTTAAATCAGTTCTCCCTCAACATCAAGTGTGAAGAAACAAGAAAAGGTGGAGAACAGTTGGTGCTACAACTGGAAATGAAAACAAGCAGTTCAAAACAAACTTTTTACAACTTCATGTTGTATAATGTTAGCAAATCTCATATTTTAACAAACAGGGCCTTTGATAACATCATAAATCAGAACATATGATTGTACTGGTCACAGAGTGACTTCTCAGCCACTCTGTTTATTTGGGGTGAGAGACCACAACTAAAATCCACAAAACTTTAGTTTAGATGCACATAAAATGATCACAATTGCCCATTTCAATAATTAGACACCAAATATACGTTAACTTGGTAACTTTCCTCTGATTCTCAACACCAATCTTGATCTCGTTTTCAACGTTTTCTTTTCAAAATAATTCCTATGATCCTTGTCCCAACGAGGAAATGTCTGTTTTTACTGGGTATAAAATTCCTAAAACGTAGCAAAGCTCATAAATATACATACACTTTATAAAACAAGACAACTGGGCAGATGGAACTATGCAATAACTTAGAGATCCTTCATGCTTTCATTAAAGCTAATTTGGAGTTACCCAAATGCCGAAGGCCTTTCAGTATGAAGACTAGAAACGTTCCATTTATCCAAAACTCTGTATTCGGTTACAACCCACCACAGACCCTTCTTCTTCTTTCCCACACCTATACAGTACTCCCACCATTGTGTGGGGGCTGCCCCAGGGTCTGTGTGCAGAATACCTCCGCAGATGAGTGGAAGGTAAACCGAGCTCTCTATTCAGGCTCTAGCGCTGACAGCTCGCAGATATGTGCAGAGAAAAGAAAAAAAAAAACTGCCAACACTAAGCACGAGTGGAATATCCTGTTTTCAGATTTGCATGAACAAAAGGTGTGGAGTCCTAATGTAATGCTTGTCTCGTGCTTCTTATTGTGTCAATATAGAAGAATACTGGAGTAAACGCTTCAGAAGAAGCCACATACCTGCAGTTTGTGTCTGTATTCCATTGATGACTGCTTGGACAGATGTTAATGGTGTCTGCAGCTGAGTCTGTGTCATTATTGGAATCTGGGACTGGGGTGGGGGTACTGCTGTCGTTGCCACGGTTACCTCCATCGTCCCCAGCGGAGGAGACAGTACGTCTCCATACATGTACGGAGGAGTCGGAGGGTTTTCGGCTTTAATTGTAACCTGGAAAGGAGATGGGACAATAAGTTTGTGTTCTTCCCTCACAGTCAGGTCATTACTGTAAATAAAAAAAATTCTTAATCATTCACCAGGTTAAGTAAAGGTTAAATAAATAAAAATAAATAAAGATTACCTCTTTACACTATTACTTTGAAATATATCTTCAGTTATTTATTAGTTTCCTTTAATATTTTTTTTTTTTATTCCTTTATTTAACCAGGTAAACCCCATTGAGATCCAGATCTCATTTTCAAGGGGGACCTGGGCAGAAGTCTGCAGCAAATATTAAAAGATAAGCATCCAAATCATGACACAAACAGTTCCGTTGGTCTATTTGTGTGATAAAACAGCCTCCTCAATCATCTGAAAAATCCCACCTGTGGGTCAGGAGACGAGGTCGAACAATCTGACTCCAGTGAGGAAGCAGGAGAGGGAGGCTCAGCCTTGACCTGGAACACTGAACAGAAACAACATAGCCAGTGGAAACACTGTGAAAACACAATGTGCAAAGATTAGATTAGGACAAACTCAGCTTACACATTTCCACAGGGAGCGGCTCCGTCAATGTCATCTCATTTTTTATCACCGAAGTGTTTCCTAAACAGAATCGAAACAAGCACACAAACAGAGACGGATGTTGTGATATTAAACAACATTATGACTGGATAAATAAAGCCCTTTAAATGCAATTAGATGCATGCACCAAACTTAATGTTAAATGAAGAGCAAAAACCTTTCAAAATGTTGCTAAATGAAAATGTTGCCCTTAAAGGAAAGCAAAACAGATTTTATAGCAAATATCAATGGATTTCTTCAGTTCTGCCAAAAATAATAACATTTAATAAACATGTCAACATAATTAAAACCTGAAGCAGATTCTCTTTCTTAATGCTATGCCTGAATCAAAAATAATTGGTTTTGTCAAAAAGGTAAAAAGGTAAACTGTACATACACCTCTCAGGAACAATGAGCTGCATAAAGCTGGTTCATGGAACGAAAGACAATGATTTCTGCAAAATCAATGATCTCAACTGAGCTTCCTGAGTCAATCTTTTTTCCATTTTGTATGATCTGATTTGATAACTTTTAATACAGTGATAATGTCCACCTTATATTTAATTCTTTGTTGGCTTTAAATTAAATTAAATTATTTCATTTGAGAATAAAATAGCACCATGTTAGGAAAACATTACAGATAGTGGGCAAGACATCTGTTGCCACCACTACAAAAAATAAATAAATCTACTGCAGGTGTGAGCATCAATTATAATGAAAAAGACAATCCAACAGGCCAAATATTATTATAGATTTTATATACTTTAATTTAATTAAATATCATCATTAACCAAACATTTTATTCAAGCAGTCTTCTTGGATTATAGTTGTAAGTTTAGAAGTATCTATACTTGATGTATAGCAGGTGAGTAGTTAAATTCCTGAGAAGATTTTTTGTCTGTATTCATAAGTTTCTCAGACAAAGGAAAGCAAAACAGCACTAGATTCAGTAAATTGAGCTTTGCTGGCTCTCTGCAAGAAAACATGAAAGTGAGAAAGTTACATCTTGTATGGATAAATAATGAATAAAAATGCCACGGATCCTTTAATTTGAATTCATTTGGGATTTCAAAGAACCATGCAACCACATAAACAACACAAGTAAGCTTAAACTGTTCAGCTAGTATGTTTTCAATTAAAAAGAAGTGGTTTTGAGTATTAGAGTTGTTACGTTTTTATTTTCACACTGAAGCCTACAGGATGAGGAGACCTGCAGATGTAGACAGAGTCACTGCTTCTAAAAGCTGAAAGTTTCCACAGGCTGAGAACGAAGCGTCTCGTGTTGCAGAGACGACTGATCCGTGAAACCAAAATGCTAAGCGATGTGATCCAAGGGCCCTGAGGTGAGAGCCACAGGCGACCGGACGGTGTGTACCTGTGAGAAGGTTGTCGTCAAGGTATCGCCATGGCGACGTGCGGTTATCAGGATCGAGGGTGAGCACCAGGTCATTGTCAAACTGTGAGGAGAGGTTTGAGAAAGAGAGAGTGAAGTGGAAAAAGTCAGGAAACGTGTCCAAACAACTGCAGGGTTAGTGTGTCTGAGTGTGTGTAACTGAGTGTGTGTGTGTGTTTGTGTTACTCAGTCAGGCGACACACACCATCTGCCTGCACTGTGCCCTGACCATTCATTTGTGTGAGCTGCTGCTTCGACAACCTGATTATAATTGTATATAAACCCAAGAGTTTGTTACCAATGACTTCTGTATTCTGTATAGTTTGCTGCAGCTGCTGGTTACAAGCATTTAAAAAGAAAATCTCTGCCTAAATAACTAAGTCTGTGGATAAATAAACTTAAAATTTAGGAATTGACATTTACATTATAATCGGGTTTAAAGAACTCAATGACATGATGCTGTAACCCTTACAATGCAGACCGAGTCAGCAAACTGCAAAGAGATTCCATCAAAACCATCACTAAACCAGTTCCTCAGAAAACTGCAAACTGTCAGCACTTTGTTTGACTTTTCAGCCACTCTGTTAATAAAAAAAACAAAGCACAAGATGTTAACTGTACAGGTTTAACCAGGATGTAGCTCGGCACTGACCAGGAACAAGAATCCATGCCAAATCCAACACCTTCAAGCATTTGAACACATCCTGAGCAAACTAGTGAAAAATGTCAAATGTACAAGTAATTTCCCACTGTAGTTTGTTAAAATATTCAACCTTAGAAACTTCACTACTGTGCAATAAAATGTTAAAGCAGATTCATAAAGCTATCTTTCAAAGATAATGCAAGATTAACATCTAAATGATATTGTTCCTTCCTTTGTTACATTTAGCCTCTACTCCTTCTGAAATAAAAATACTTTGATAGTTGGCAAATTTACATAGCTGAAAATAAGGAACATGCCAATACAACAGAAAAATTCTAGTGTGTCAGCAATTTAACAATGTTTCTACATAAACTTCACTTTTCATATAAAATTCCAGTCAAATTTGTCTGCTAGACAAACACAAACATTTATTTTTAACTAACTACTTACAATTAAAATGTTTTTACAACAATAAGCATTATACTATAATTGATATTCCCTTTTTATATTTTCAGAAAGGAAAAACCTGAGCATCACAGGTTAATATGTGCCTATGGTTTTTATACAGTATATCTGCTTTTGTATGTTAACCAATACACTGTAACTGATCTAATACAATACAGATACAAGAACACCAAAGACAGACCTGATATGATTTGATTTGATATAAAACAATCAAGTAGAACAATTAAAATTTTTGCAACTTTTTGTGAATAACTAAACTTTCATGAACTAAACCGTAACTAAACAGTCAGCAGAAAATGCATTTCTATACTGTCAGACAAAAAATAAAATAAAATTACAAAAGGTTAACTCAAAATATAGCCTTCACTAGAGTAAAAGCTAATGTCCTTGTTAGAATAATTAGAACAAAAAAATATTAAGAACAGCTAAACAATAAGAGGACACGTTCTGGTAAATCTGTTTTTTTGCACTTGTTATCTATCCAATAAGTTCTTTTTTCAGGAAGTAGAGTTAATCCATTTGATTGGGTGAAATAAAACTGAGCTGACGAAGTCTGATTAAATTATCCCGTAAAAACTGATGCACCTGGACGTCATTTAAAAACATTAATCTGTAACCATGGTTCTGTTCTCTTCACTTGATTCCTTTGTGACACAAATTGTGCAGAGAAACTTGCTTTTTTCACTGGTCTAACAATCTGAACTGTCAAACTTACTGTCATTTTTAATATCTCTACATTATATGGAGCAGGAAACATTCATATCTCTGCCCCTAAATTATAATTCAGATTATTTATTCTCATTAATCCTAAGAGAATTATTCGTACTAATATTCTTTGTATCAGTTTTAACGAGAGTGTTAGTCAATTCATCCAAGTTTAGAGAGTACAGAGTGAATTATCATTTAGAAGGGCTCAAATTGAGCAATGAATGCTGAGTGTCAGCTGCAGTGAAACAAAAGCTGCAATGCATAGACATATTTTCATGACCGTACCGATGGTTCGTATTTCAAGCCTTGACTGAAGTCCCCGTCCTCTCCTTCCTCCATGCTCTCGCACTTGAACAGGCAGGCATCTGCAGAGGAGACAAAATGTTCAAAACATCAGCAAAGAGCAGGGAACAAAACTCAGGGGCAGATGATGAAGCGAAAAACAAGCTGGTCCAAAACCAGAGGAGAGTCAAATCAGCCATTTTATTTGCATCTCTGAACATGTAAAAACAGTACTTGGGAACACTACCGAAACATCACCAAAAATCATTCAATCCAACAAGAAGGCAACGCTTTGAAAGAAACAAAATTGAGACACAAACAGATTCAGTCATGCATCAGTTTGACTGAAACTGCATGCAAATGTTCTTTCACAAGTTAAACCTCAAAACACAATTAGAGGACAGCAAATAACAAAAATTTTATTGTTAGCCTCAAAGATTTTGATCTAGATGTTCAGTCTTCTCACATAAATGAGTTGAAAGAACCAGGAGCATCTTTGTGACTTTCTGCCTGGCAAAACCTGAAACATGTATAAATAGGTCTGCAACAGCCAGTTGAAACATAATGTTAATTCACAGTTTAGAACTGCATGAAACAATTTAGAGACAGAATCCAGTTCAGTGAGTCATTTTAGTTTTTACCATTTCATCTGTTTTCAATAGTACCGAATTAACGTTTTTGCTAACAATTACTAGCTAACAGTGACAATAAACATGTGATATTCTCAATGTTTTTTACTTCATATATTGTTTTAATTTTCTAACAGAATGTTTTTTTCTATTATTTTGTTGCAGATATTTTAATTCTATATGGATGAAAGATTTTTTTTTTTTTCCTTCGCTCAGAATCTGAATTAACAAATGAGTTGTTTCTACAAACTGTGATGGCTGAATGGATGTACAACGTTGCCTCTCACATGTTAAAAAGCCTTCACTAAAGGAATTTGAGAAGAATCAGATAAACGCTTATGAACTAGATTCCTCCAGCAAGAAGGAGGAGAAATCTGTGAGGTGACACAAATATTTTAGAAAGTTACAATGTTCACTGACAGCAGCCAAACTAAATCTCAGGCAGAAGTTTAACAATGTAAATGTGTTTTTTAATATCTTTATCAAACTCGGTGGCAAAATAAGCTACAATCTACAGAGATATTACACATAAATGTGTCAACTACGAATCTTTATGAGATCACATCAGGAGATATGAAGACATGTTTCTATTTAGTCTGGCACACAAGCGCTGTTGTTTGTAAAAAAGCTAATTTTATGCCTCATTTACAGGAAACAAGCAAAGTGGTAGAAAATGGTACTTCTCCCATCATGCTTTGCGTTCTCTGATGAGCCACACACTGGACTTTGAAACTGAAATAAAATGGGGACACTTCAGCTTTTACTGTGAGATCAGATTCTGTTAAGGAGAACAAAAAATCAAAAGAAACATTTTTTAAATCAGTTTTAAAATTCCATAGGCAAATGATTATACTTACTCAAGTGAATTTACATTAACAAGTCAAGTAATTGGTAAAAGAAAAGTATCTGTAAGGTTTTAAGTCTTTTCCTGCTTATTACATGAAAGAAGTCACCTTTTTGAGCTACTGAAAAAAGAATAAAGAAATGCAACATAATCTATATGATCTCGCTAAAAAGCAGAAAAAGATTGTTCCTGAACTTTAACTTTTCAGTGTTGCAAGAATTTGAGATTGCAGGAAATCGTAAATGTGTCTTCTGAAGCAGTTCAACTCAACCTACTTTCTGCCAGCCGTAAGTAATGATTCACCTACCCTTAACCTAAATCTAATCACGTTTACTACTTGACTGGAAGGGGCGAGAAATAGCTTTGTCCTTCGGTCCACAGTGAGCCATAAAACTGCTCAGTTTGACTGTCAAATTTACCTAAAAGATCTGAGGCGGAGTGGGCAGACAGAGTTAAACAGAGAAAACATATCAAGTCTAAACTTTAAGCTGCAATCGCAAATAACACCTCAACAAAAAGTCTCAAACACATCTACTGACTGTTCATTAGAAACTGTCAAAACCACCAACTAAAAATAAACATGACTGATATCAATCAGCACATTGGTTGAGATGTGGTGGAGTCGACTGCTACAGTCAGTCTGCTACAGGTGGGAAAAGCAAAGTATTTCACCACAGGAGGGTTAAATGTAGGCCCTTATGAGATTCTCAGTAAAAAGAAATAATAATAATAAAAAGATCTTAAGTAAAAATACCTCAGTATCGCAGTATTTACACTATATTTATGCATAGCATTAACGCATTTCTTTTTATTTAATGCTAAAACAGAAATAAATAAAACATTATAAACATAATCTAAAATGAGTGTTGAAATGCCTGTTTTAAATTTAACTATTTTGACTTTTTTGTCATTCTGCTGTTTATAAAACAATATAAAGTGCTACAAGATGACGTCAGCTGGTTAATTAGTCAAACTATCCGTTTCGTCTAAATTTGTCTTTCTTGTAAGCTATGGAAAACAGTAGTAGCCTTTATTCAGCCAGCTGACCAGCAGTCTGCAACAATAGGTGAGGGAAGGGGCAGAAGGATTGATCTACATCAAACTAAAGAAAATTTTGGTAGCTACAACTCTCTTCAGCATTTTATTACAACCACTTTAAATTGTAAAAATAAGTCAAAGAAACAATTTAGTGGTTTTTAAAACATCATTTTCTAATAGTATAACCAGCCCATAATAATGATATTGAACTGAAGTCTAACACATATCAATAAGGACTAACAAATATTTTCTTTAAATTGCTGATTAGATTTTAGTTTTGGCACAAGATCTAAATTTCACACATCTTTTAAGCTCACACCTGAACTTGAAACGAATGATTGAGATGTTAAATATTACTGACTGTCCTGAACACATATTGATGATGAGACAAAACTGGATTCAAATTTGGGCTAACCTGCTAAAAAAATATTAGCATCACAACAATACATTGTATGTTCTTCTTCCAGCAGCAGTAAAACCATGGCTTAGTTAAAAAAAATAAAAATAAAAAATAATCCCATGCTAAGCAATTTATTTCCAAATTGTTTTACCAAAACCACTACAGGAGTATATTTCACATGTTACAGCTGCAAACTTGATTAGAAATGTGTTATTCTGACTATTAGCAACTAAACGTCTGCAATCTTCAGTGATGTTTTGATAAGTATTGTATCATTAAAACACAGTGATAGATTGTAGGAAATAGCGGGAACTCTTCTTGAACTAAGAATAGGTTTAGATGAAAATCATGTCAACAAGAGTCAATAAAGCGGCAATTTTAAAGAGAAAAAGTTAGAGGAGGTTATGTAAAACGTGCGATCACGTTCCCAGCCAGTGTGAGGATGATAAACAGCTACGTCCGGGTTAGATGATTGAGGAAGCAAGTTCAGAGTAACGCTAAAACCGCGTGCAACACGTATCACAATGAAAACCAACTGAAATATAAATTACAGTTGTAAGACTCGGGAATAAACATTAAAAACGTGTAAAACTGAAATGAAAATCTTGTAACGCCCTGTTGGCCTCGCCTCGGTGCAGCAGTTAGCGCACCCAGTTAGCTTGTAATGACAATTTTAGCCATTTATCTTTATTTATAGAGGGATTTAAAAGTGTCCTTACCCCAATCTTCGCTCGTCAGTAGGTTATCAGCGAAGAATCGGCTGTCCAGATCAGACAGTAAATCCGCAGTCATCGCCACAAAGGCGGTGTGTGTTTGGACAGCAGGAGTCTGCAGACGTGATAACAGCAGCTAAACAAACATAGACTAGATAAAACTCTTAGCTTTATCCTCAAGCTAACGCGCTAATACTAGATTTGGCTACCATTTGCGACATGAAGTAATAGAATTTTTTTTAATCGAGTAGAAAACTGGATTTTTTTCATGCCCTCCAGTCAAGTTATCGATCCTTCGTTTCGTTTTGCATATGACAGACTAGGAAACGCATTTTCCAGAAGGTTACCGCCTACTTTTGTTGGTTTACCCAATGAGAGTAAAGAAGGCTCTGATCGACGTAGATAAGAACCAATGAAATTGCCGAAAGACTTTGATTGGGCAGTTAGTGAACCTATTGTTAAACAGGAGCCTGTGGGACATCCCTTTAAAGAGGATTCCGTCCAATAAGATTGCGGATGTTTGAGTGACAATAACACAGAGCCAAACAACGCGATAATTTCCAGTGCAAACAAAAATAGTTATGAGAAGTCTCACGTGGATTCAAGCATTGTAACAGAAAAGCTGGCCTGTATCAGACTAGAATGTTTTCCAAACATTCATTGTCAATTTTAGGAAAAAATTAAACATTTACAAAACATTGATTTTTATGGGATTAGGACCAGTTTTGAAATGCTCTGCATGTGCCCGGCTGGAGCTGTTACATAACCGAACAGGGAAGAGGTGGTTATACTAAAACTTTTGCTTTTTCAGTGTGGAAAGGGTAATCTAAAAATCAATTTCAGTTAGGCAGAAGGTGAGTCATGCACTGTAAAATCACAGTGGCTGTTGCTTCATCAGAGGGGGAGTTTGTTTGAAAAAGTAAGACACAGATTCAATTTTTGAGTTTCCATAAAAGTAAAGTCCAATACATTTTAAAAATCATTTTGAAATTTGAGATTTGTGCATCATATTTTAGTATGCATTAGATAGTTGTTTTTGACTTACCATTTTCAAAAAATAGAAATTTCATTTGTTGTCTTATTGTAGGGTATCAAGTGTAAAATGGAAGCATGCATATGCAAATTGAGGCTAAAAAAAGTCCAAAAACTGAAACTGTACAGTAAGAGGAGCGCAAGAAAAAGAATACTATTCAGTTATTAAAAATAGCACACTCAAATCAAAAGAAATTTAGGATAATTTTCTTTCAGAGTGTATAATATGTGTATATTTGTAAATTGAAAACAGGAACAGAGAAATTGAAAATGGACTGTATAAATAACAGCAGTAATTTTGTGAAATGAGAAAAAGTGAAAATAACAGCAGTGAAGAAAACATTTAATGAGTTTGACTGTTTTTGGGAATAGTGATGAAGTCTAACAGCTGGTGGGAGAGAGGATTTGTGATAATTCTTTGTGCACCTAGGATGCAGAAGTAATCACTAAAACGGTTTTAGGGATAAATGTAATACATTTATTATTTTTTTAAGCATCAATACTTCTCTCTGAAGACAAAAAAAATCAGATAAGACATAGTAAATCTTTAAATCATTGCAAAAAGAAAGAAAAACTGTCAATTTAAGGCCTTAAACACATTTCTCATCTTAACTTATTCCATAACCAACAATTGGATGTTAAGACTCTTGTGTGTTTGTGCTGTACTTTGCTGCTATTCTCTTCTTTATCATATTTCCTTTACAGTTTAGATATTTTTACTGTCTCTACACTATGAGAATGTGAATTCCTTGTTTTTGGACACAAGTTTGGCTGAAGAAGCTAATTTTGATTCTGACTTCTGTTTAGAAAGTGTGATGATGCTAATCATCCGTGAAGTTATTTGCAGCTGTGGTTGCTCATTATTTCATGTTCTCTCTAGGCACTTGACTGGGCACTTGCACTTGAGACTCTCTCAAATAAAGCAAATAAAGGGGATATTCTTGCCACTAATATTTTTCATATAGATTTTATTATTGGCACAGAACGTATCTGAACTTTTCTCTCCTGGATGAAGACACTCTTAACTCTTAACTTTTATTAACATAGAGGCTGCTTTGAACCAGGGTCCTGGTGTTTTGGTGATTGATTGCTCTGTCTTCCAAACCCACCAGAGGCAGATGGCCTTTCAGACTGAGCCAGGCTCTGCTGG
Source organism: Poecilia latipinna (assembly GCF_001443285.1). Lineage (NCBI taxonomy): Eukaryota > Metazoa > Chordata > Actinopteri > Cyprinodontiformes > Poeciliidae > Poecilia > Poecilia latipinna. Next base: position 142,108 of record NW_015113589.1, read on the forward strand.
ATGTTTCTTCCAGCTAAAGGAAGTTTTCCTTTCCACTGTCACCACATGCCGGCTCAGAATGAGAGATGGCTGCAAAGTTAACAACATCATGCAATCAACTGTCACTGTCACTATGTACGTTCATTTCCTGTCAGACATCACTTGTTTTGATGCCTATGATCCTTGTTGTCCTTTGTTGCATCCTCTGTTTAGGTCAAGTGCAGTTATTTTTTATTTATGGATTTCTTGGTATCTTGTGTTTAGATTCATGAATTACATAATTTATTCTCAAAATGGCATCTTGTTTTAATTGGATACATTTACATAGTCAGCCTATTATTTCATGTCTTTCTTGTCATCTATGTCCATGGCGTTCTTCAAACTCCTTTATAATTTAGTGGTTCTGTTTGTGATTGGTCACCTTATACCTACATATCCACAGACAGAAAACCCAAGAATACTTTCAGAATTAATTACTTAAATCTTAAAGTATAGCCTGAAAGCCATGATTAGAGTTCAGATTCCCATTTTCCCAGCCTCTAATGCTCAGATGTAAAAGGTCTCAGCTTGAGGAAGAGGAAGGAGGACAGAAGGAGGACAGAAGGAACATGTGGAAAAAAAGACTGAGACAGACAGAAGGTTCATTTTTCCTGACAAACCGGCAACAGTACCTCTGCCCTGCAGTCATATTTTCTGTTATCTTGTGGTGAAGATGCTCAGGTTTGTGATTTTCTGTCATGTCTGGTTCCTGATCCCTGATGTGATCGACGGTGTTGAAAACTCCACAGGTACAGACAGATCTCTGTTTTTTTTATACTTCTAAATACCATTTATATTGATCATACAGCTAATAATGTGTGCTCATAATGGATCACAACACTTGATGATTGATATTCAGCTTTATTGTGTTACTTTTTCCATGGTGATTTCAACTGATTAAATTCATAAAATCTCCCATAAAGAATTACAATTTTAGTTCAAATATTTTATCATGTGTAAAAAATTACTAAAGCATATTGAATAACTACCTCGTTTGTAATGCCATTAGAATTATAATATAATTATATGAAACAGTACAGAAAAAATGAAGGTCTTACAAATATTATTCTGTATTTTTTTGTCAATATTGTTGAAAAATATTTCACATTTATTTATTTATTTATTTATTTATTTATTTTGAACACCACCATGTCCCAAAGTTTTGTCACAATTTTCCAGTACAGTTATTATTTTAGTCTTAGTGGATGACAGTGAGCATGTTTCCATGAGATAAAACAGGAAGTGCAAGCAAGACAGGACACAAGGCTAAAAGTTGACTTCCAGTAAGGTGTGACTGTCATAGTTAATATTAGAGTCATCCAGATAAACTACTAAAATTATAAACTAACATTTGAGTGAGTATAATAATTTTTTTTTCCTTGTAATTTGGAGGGAATCTCAAGAGCTTCAGTTTGCTTGTCTCAAAATAATGTTCAAATTCAAAAATAATTAACTGATCACAAATAAAAACTAAATGTTTTTTCATTTAATTTTAATTAAGTTTGAAGCAAAACTGAATTTTTTTAGTTACTACATACATGTATGAATTTATTGAAAATTGCAAACGCCAGAGTAAAATAAATGATTTTCATAAGCAATAAGAGCAACAAACTTATTTTTAAATTGGAACATAAATATAATAATGGTTTCCAACTCAGATCTTCAGGCTAAGAGCTTCAGGTTTTTGGCCAGTCTCTCTCCATCAGAAGTGATCCGGGTTTCCGTATTGGAGGGTCATCACGTGTGCTTGCCATGTGGGGGGTTTGCCAGCTCCAATGTGATCTGGACTCATCAGAACCAGAGGATCCTGGTGACACGGCAGAGCAGCTACCAGACCAACCACGACCGTCAGCATTATGTTCTGTTGGGTGATGGTGGTCTCTGCATGCTGAAGCTCGAGGACTCAGACAGTGGAGAGTATGAGTGCAACCAGCGGCTGGTGGCTGAGCTGCAGGTGCTCACAGGTATGATGAGAATGCAGCAACAGTGTTAAATACCAGCTAGGACATCCTTACTATTGTATATGAGAGGCTATGTATTCCTGAACTGTACACTGCAATCCTTAAAGTGGTAAAAACTAAAAGTCAGTCATCATTCTGCTTCTGACCCCCAGGACATGACTTCACTGTATCTACAGGCAGGACGCTTCTGCTTCCCTGCAGAGGCTCCTCTAAGTCTAAACACAAGTGGTTTAGACAGAGAGAAGGGCAGAAGGAGGAGGTTATCTTCACCCGTTTCAGAAATGGTACAGGGAAAGCAGAAAAAGACGCGAGTCGCCTGAGCTACATAAATAACGCACTGCAGATCACAAAGCTGCAGCCAGGGGACGCTGGAGAGTATCTGTGCAACAGAGTTCTACAGGCAAAACTCACCGTCCTGGAAGGTAGCACGGTCAAATGTTTAACTGGTTATTTTGTCCAAAATTTTGCAGTAAGAGCAAGAAAAAATAAACAACTGAATTATTGATGATGAAAACTGAAATATAGATTTGATAGTCTTTTTAAGTAACCTGATTCTAACTGTTATTTTTTCTGTTATTATTCTTTATTATGTATTTGCAGACCTATTTATCTTTGCTTTGATTTGCAATTTCTTGTTCCTTTTTAAGTAATTGATTAGAAATATAAATAGTTTATATTTTTTTAAATACAATTCATTCCATAGAAATGCAAATTTGTAATTCTCGATGATTCCACCTTTAAATAAGGAAAAATAAATTGAGGTCAGTGTTTAAGCACCAACAGAAGGATTTGAACAGAAAAGACATACAAAATGTATAAATAAATAATTTCTAAATGACATTTTTGTTGTCAGTATTGACAGCAAAATATACTTAATTACTTACTCATAATGCTTGTCAACTGGTAGATTTTAAAATTTGAGAACTACATTTCAGAGCATCCTGTGCCAGACAGCATCCCGTCATCTACCACAATAAGAACAATCTCAGCTGTGTCAGGTAGGTTCTCCTTTCAAAATCATACATTCAGTCTGTTTATTATTTTTTTTAAAGACACAAAAGAAATTCTGCAATGCACAGATTTTTACATTTTGTTTTTGTTTTTAGTTGTGTTTGAAACACAGAGCTCACCAAAGAAGAGACCAGAGAATGGTCAGCCACACACAGTTAAGAGCAATAAGAAATCATCTCAGTATTATTCTGTGGTTTAATGATCATTGTTTGTGCTTGTTTTTAGCTCTGCTGCTGGTCGCTGTCATTGGTTTGGGGTTAATGATCGTCCTGATCGCTCTAGTCTGTATTTTCCTCACCAGCATGAAGTGCAGAAAGAGAAGGAGACACAGATATGCAGGTGTTTATTTATGCATTATTTGGTTATTTATCTGATTAATCTTCACTTTACTTTAATTCAGTTTTAGCTTTGAGGATGAATAGTAACGTTGTAAAAAGATAATTACAAGTAATTATAACCAGAAGTGTGATACTAATATGGCCATTAAAGCCATTAATCAGGTATTTAGGAGCTGAGTCACTGGCGCTACCATCTATTCAGCTCAATGTTTGATTTAACAGACATCTAGGAATGCAAATCTTGAGCAGAAGCCTTCAGTTTACCTTTTCTTAAAGGCAGATTAACAGCCATCTGGATAAAGATTTTAATCAGCTAATTCCTAATTCACTATATTAGGAATTCACTATTAATATAGTGAATTGAGTTACTACGGGTGACATTTTATGAGCATTGTGCATTCTTTTCATATTCTTACATATCCTGAATTCAGACGTTTCTCTGTTGTAGCAAAAAGACGAGAAGAGACTGAGCTGCAGCTGTGGATGACATATAACGCCCAGACTGGTACGTAAATAACTTATACAGTTGTGGTCAAAAGTGTACATACACTTGTAAAAAATCATGCAAATATCCACATGTGGATA
>NW_015113589.1:150713-171917 GCF_001443285.1 Poecilia latipinna
TATCTGCTAAAGGGAAGTAATTTTGTCATTTAATTGATTCCTTTTATTTGGCTGCAGAGTATGAGGTGTTTAAGCGTCCGTCCCTGCAGGATGACACCATCCACTACGCCTCTCTGGGCCGTCAGAGCTGGAGCCAGAGGCCCAGCTGGTCTCCACCCGATCAGAGCAGCAGTAATGTGGTTTATTCTTCGGTCATCACCATACCTGCAGCCAAAAACACTTTCTCCTGATCCAGATTATTTCTGTCATTCTTTGTCAAACACCAATAAGTCTTTGACTCTGTCTCAATTACTTATAACTTTTAGCATTTGATTAAAGTTGTTACAACATAAAGCACAGAAATATTAAGTTATTTTCTTTATCTCCTTGAGACCTTATAAAAAGCAAATGAAACTGTTAATTATGTCATGTCATGTTTATTTTTTTCTAACTGTAAAGACGGTACTGAAAACATTTAAACATTTGTAACAAAGAGGAATGTCAACAAGATACTGCAAATCAACAGTTTTGCATAAAATCAGCTTTTTACTTCTAAAACACTTTATGAAAGTTACCGTAGTTTAATATCAGAAACATATTTACGTTTGAGTTACTGAAAAGAACTGACCCATAATTGACAGTGGAATACAAATGTACACTGAAAAAAAAAGACAAAGAAAATGGTATGCTGAGCTGAGCTGGTAACTTTTTCATACAAGAGAATTTCTTCACATCAGGATTTTGTATAAGTCCCTCCATCCTCAGTGTTCAGCTTCTGCCAGCATTATTGCTCATATTTACATTCTTGATGTCAGTAGCTTACTGGTTATATAGATGTAAAGCAGGAAGCAAATGAAACGCATTTTTACAGCAGTTACACAACATTTTAACAGTAAAACAAAGATGAGTGATATAGCTTACATTATACCTCGTATTCATCAGGAGAATAATGAGATTATGTTATCTGGGTATGTTGGAGATTTGTTATTTGTTCTTGCTGCGTTATAGCACCAATTCAAAACTCTTAAGATATCCTATATTTAATTAAAGCAATTAATTAAATTTTATATCAGCTTTTGAATTTGTTGCTATACTGTACTTTTATTTACTGGAAAAAATATATTTATTTTTGAAAATTAATCAGAAAAAAATAGAAAATGATTTTACTTTTAAACCAGAATAAAGTTTCCTAAAGAATCAACAAATGTCATATTGTGAGTCGCTGAGGAGAAACAAAATTATCCATTTAAGTTTTTGCGAGTGTTCACTGTAGAATATGTGACCAGGTCTTCAGCTAATCTAGGTCTGGCCTTGACTGATGGGCGCGGCTTGTCTGGATGCCTCAGACTGGAGTAATGTAAAGAATCTTCCTGCAGAGACAGACAGACAAGAGACAGAAATGTCACATTCCTTGGAACTATGATGCAGCAAGATTGAAAAATAAACATGGCTATTTACTTTATGAAAAATAATAAAGCTGAATTTAGAATGAATGGATGTTAACTAACCACATTTAGATCAATCAACACAAATCAACACATTTTAAGGAAATCATCCCACTTCTAACACAAAATGTACACAACTAGTTTCTGCTATTTTATGTTGTGGGTAAATAACTCAACTTTTAGCTGTGTGAACTTGGCTTACACTTACTGACCTCTGTGATCCTCAAAGAATGCTGTCTCCCTGGATTGCAGCAGCAAGGACTCAGTTTACCTGAACATAAATCAGAAAAGCAGTGAGGTGTAGAATGAAAAGAGATTGATCTGAAGCTCTGATTTATTTTAATTCAGTTATAGCAGGGATGTCAAACCCCAGTCCTGAAGGGCTGCTGTCCTGCAGTTTTTAGATGTGCCACAGATACAAAACACTGGAATGAAATGGCTTAATTACCTCCTTCTTGTGTAGGTAAGTGCTCCAGCGCCTTGCTAATAACCTAATTATTCTATTCAGGTGTGGTGCAGCAGAGGCACCTCTAAAAGTTGAAGGGAAGCGGCCCTCCAGGACTGGAGTCTGACACCTGTGAGTTATAGTATTTAAACTTGCATATTTTAAAAGGTTTTAAAATATGTCAGTATTTACAGGTTGCATGTATTTCAATTTGCAGAGTCAGAAGTGAAAAGGAGTGAAAGTAACTTTACAATAAAAGTGAAGAAACTCAAAGTCACCAAGTGTCTGATGTAAACACTAAATCAGTGTTTCTCAATTCCAGTCCTCAGCGCCCCGCTGCGCTGCATGTTTTAGATGTGCCTCTATTCCAGAGCAGCTGATTCAAATGATTGCATGACCATCAAGTACTGCAGAAGCCTGCTAATCACCCAGAGATGCAATTCAGGTGTGTGGCAGAAAGGAAATACCTAAAACATGCAGGACAGGGGGACAGTGAGGACCAGGGTTGATGTAACCTGACACCAGATAGGCAGTGCACCAGATAATCAAAAACACATAAATAAATAAAGCAGATTCCAACAAGCTTATAGATGGTGTTAGCCTGAGGTAAACAGTGTAATCCAAATCCTGGAAAAACTCTGCATTTATTCCTGAGCATGCTCTGGTTTACAGGAAATTATAAGTGAAAGTGAAAGAGCAACTGTTAAAGGCTTAAAGTGAAACTAAGGATCAGTTTTCAGCTGAAGCAGCCGAGAGAAAAGCTAGAATTCCTTCCTTGCATCTTCTTGATAAATGAGTAACTATTTAAAGTAGAAAGAAAAGGCAATTGTTCCACCTAACTCTGAAGGACAAGGACGCTGTCTTCCTTCCTGAGATCTTTTACAACATTGGAGCGAAATGCCAGACAAAAAGCTTTGCCTGGAGGCCCTGTCGGCTCTCTCCAGCTGTAACGTCGAGGAAACAACTGGAGCCTCACAGCTCACATCGCAGGATTTTGTCAACATTGTAGCCCTTAGAGAGTTTTACAAGCAGGAGGGATTTAAAGAACTGGAGTACCCAAGCTTGGGAACGTTATCCTTGCAGGACTTGGAAAATCAGGACATGTACAGCGCCCCACCAGCATTAACCTATGAACCTGTGACGAGCCTTAAACCAACTGTTGAAATCAACACCCAAGACTTCTTCCATCCGCAGTATGACTACGATTTCACCAACGTAAAGGTAAGGAGAAACCATGAATCCGTGTTTTTTTTTTTTTTTTTTTTGCTTTGGAAATGCGTCATATGACAAAAGCCTCAGGCAATAGAGCAGGTCTAAAAACATGATCTATGCTTGACCTGAAACTGCAGCATAACTGTCTTAAAAACTGGAAGAACAAATACTAACGGTCACGTTTTACAAAACTACTGGGCTAACTGTTTCTGGAGTAGTCTGGCTTTTAACTCGAGGAGGAAATGAGGAAGTGTGTAGAGATAAAATGTGATTGAGTAATGTAAGCAAATTCATCTTACTGGGTCACATATGTCCTGGAATAAACAAAGGTTGTAGTGAATGTGTCTAGAAAAAATAAACCGATCATTTAAAACATTAATTCAAAGATTTTTAAACAATATTCAATTCCTGTTTCTCTGGGCCATAAATATGATGTAAGTCCACCTCTCAAGGACTCTTCAAAGTAGGAAAAATGTGACATGTCAATCAAATGCTGCAGAGATGTGTTGAAGTCACAAAATGCTAAAAACAGCTAGTTACTTCTGCATCTCTCCAGTTGTTTGCAGAAGTGTTCACACTTTTATGTTAAAACCACTAACATCTGTGCACATTGATGGAATTGCATGTGAGATCAACACTAAATTGTATTAAAATACAGAAAGCTATGTTTTAGGACATTTTCACATCCTTACTAAGGGCATAGAGGCAGCTGTAGAAAAATCAAAGTACTTTCCTGAGCTTTCAGGTGTACAAAATTAAAGACACAATTTGAACTGATAAATGTTTCTTGATCTACAGGATGGTGATAAGGTATTTGTGCGTGGAAATGAGAAGTACATTCGCCCCTGTGGATGGCAACGGTCCGCTCTGCGCGTCAAAGGGAAGTATGATGGTGGGGACGGTTGGCTGGGGACAGGGAAGGACGCCTGGCCAGTCTCCTACCATGGCCACAACATGGACGGCTCCCTTGGCATCATCATCACCCATGATGGCCCACCAGACGATGAGCCAAGCTTTCTGGATGCTGGAGCCGCCTCTTTGCAAAACCCCGACACCAGAGGCAGGGGCGTGTACTCAACCCCTGACATCAAGATGGCGGAGAAGCACTGCAAGACATTCAAGTATAGCGGGGATGGGAAGACGTACAAAGTGGTTCTTCAGAACCGTATCAACCCTCAAAAAAGGAAGAACTGCCAGAGAGAGGGCGTCTGGCTGGTGTACATCCCGGAAGGCAGCACCAACGTGCAGGAGAAAGTCATTATAGAGGATTCCCTTCGTCCGTATGGACTCCTGATAAAGCAGGTGTGACTTCTTGGATGCTTGGAAGATTCAGGGATGTCACAAGCTGTAAAAGTTGTGCAAACTTCTTTCACCTTTGGAAAATAGAAATGCTTTGCAAAAAGTGTGAAATCTGTTTCAATCAGGGCTATGTGGAAATGATTCTGATAGTTTCTTCAGTTACTGTTTGCTGTAGTCGCTTTAGCTAAGTGACTTCCAATTTCCGATCAGGAACACCACTGGCACATAAAGACTTTATTTTTTTTTTTTCTATTTAGATTGTAGCCTCGTTTTATTTTTATGAACTATTGCACATAATTGAACTGACATGACAAAAAAGAAATGAATCCTCCATAATGACTCAATCATTAAATGAGCATTATAAACCTGTCGATTTGCAAAGATTGTTTCATTAATTTTTCGTACCTGTAAGCTTCATAATGTGGTGTGGGGTTTTTTATGTTTACTGCCTAGTGTAATTGGAAATCCTTTTGTCTGAACTGATTTTTTTACTGTAATCATCTGTCTGTCTCCTGTGAGTTAAGTCTGTAAAAAATGTCATAAATATTAAAATGGAGAGCACAAATCCTTTAACTATGATGTATTTCACTGCATTTTTGGCACTGACATCAAGTTTGACATTTAGGAACTGTGCCTCCTTTTCACAAAGCGAAGACATGCTTGCAGAACAGCATTTACCTCCCACTGATTGTTTATTTTTACACTTGCGTCACTTAAAACCGGTAAAACCTGCTTTAAAACACAGTGCATCTCAAAGCTAAGTTTAAGTATTATGAAATGTGTATTGCACAGTGTTGAATAAATCTTTCTGTTAATACAAATAATGTCCATATATGTATTAACATTTTATGTCGGGTCCTATATTTATTGTGTTTCAAGAAAGTGCCAGAACTTTTGCTTTAAAATACTCTCTGCAGTGGCAAACTTTTCTTTAGTAAATGTTCAGTTCTTCATAATGACAGAGCTGGGTGGTGAAGCGTATGTTTCCACTATTGGATTTCACAGAATGGATAGATGCTGATATCTCTGTATGTTAAGGTCAGTAAAGTCACCAAAAGTACACAATCAGATTCCATTAGCAAATACAATGCAAGACCACCAGCCATATAAGATCAAAAAATGATTTTTTTAAAAACATTTTTTAAGCATTAGTTTTGTTTTAAATTAGTCAAAATTAATTTACATACTGGACATCTGCAGTTTCAGTAGGTGAGCAGCAGAGGGCAGTAGGAGAATAAGGTATGCTGCTTACCTGCAGGATGAATGAAGCGGGTACTAACCAATATGCTAAACAGCTTAAAATTCTTTTACAAGAAAAAGTTTTTTCAAAATCTAATCTGAGTAAAAAAAAAAAAAAAAGTTTGAAAATCTCTTTGAACAATGAACTCAAAAATAAATTTGATTATCATACATTATTCTGATGAGGCTGAGCAGCAGTTTTAAAATAAAGGCAGTGCTACAGAAGTAGAAGTGTTGGCAGGTAGAGGATGTAAATGGATACGCACCTGAGCACAGGTAGAGTCCAATCATCAGAAAGGAACAGAGGCCGAGTAAACCCGGAAGGACACAGATCCCCAGACTCCAACAAGGTTGGCGAGATTTTATTCCTGCGGTGTCCCCATTAGCTCCTGGACATAACAAGACAAACCCACAAAGATGACATTATTTTAATGTTAAATTTTTTTGTGGAGGTATTCACAGCTGTAATGCAAAGCGCTGAAACTCACATTCCTTTGAGGTGGAGTTTTACTTGTTTCAGTCTTCATTCTCATTTTCTAGTAAACCTGTACCGAGATAATCCTCTGCGAACCAGAGCTAATTTGCACAAAACTGTGGACTGTTGCAATGCACATGCATGTAATTTGCAACATTTGAGACTAAAAACTATACTGGTGTTGCGAGAGGTGACTGGTTTTACATGTTCTTAATGAATCTTAATCTCAGATATATTTCACAGGTGAAAGATTTGAGAAACCCCCCTTCTGTTAGTTTTTGCCTTAGTAATATCACTTTTCAATACATTTTCTGGGTTAAATGTCTTTTCTTCTGAACAATATCAGTTATAGAGAATGCTATTATGTAAACAAAACCAAAACACCCTTACAAACTGAAAATAATTATTTTATATTTATATCTAGAATTACTTTCTGCTTTTACTGGTACTTCTTTTTTAAATATAAACACAAAACAAGACACTTTGAAGATTGTAGAAGTATTTCCGATATGGGCCAAGTGAATTTCTGCCCAGGGTGCCACAACTTGGAGGGGCGCTCATCGATGCTGTCAGTAAATATACACTGTAATAAAATAACCCAGAGTTACTAGTGATAGATATCAATTACAGAGTAAAAAGTTAAATACATCTAATCATATTAACAAATGCCACTAAAAAATAACAACAAAAAAAACATTTGTAGAACATGTACAATTAAAAAAAAAAACATTTCCATGTAAAATCTCTAATGAGATTATGTCTTAAGACATGAAGAACAAAATATTCACTTTAAGCTCTTTAAACAACAAAAAATAAGAGCCCGCTGCACTGAACTCCATTGAAAACCTCCTGGTTATTCCACCAAATATTGATTTCTGAACTCCTCCTGAGTTAAAACATTAGTATTGTTGTTTCTAAATGAATATAACCTTGTTTTCTTTGCATTATTTGAGCTCTAAAAGCACTGCATCTTTTTTTTATTTTGACCATTTCACATTTTCTGCAAATAAAAACAAAATTTTTGCTTGGAATTTCAGAGACATGTTGTTAGTAGTTCATGGAATAAAATAACAATGCTAACTTTACTAAAACATATACTTTTAAAAATAAAATCTGAGATACTGACCATTTTAAGAGGTTTCTTAATTTTTTACAGAGCTGAATATATGTTAAAATTCATATAGAAAAGATCAATTCTTACCATTAAGTTTCAAGGGGATTCCTCTGCTTACACACACATTAGCTTCACAAAACCCAGAACAAAAATACAGCCCAGCATCTTGCTCCTCCACGGCCTGGATCTCCACTCTGACCAGCCCGCTACTCAGGTTTCCTGTCCATGTGGTGCGATTGGAGTAAACGTCAGTGACGTCGTTTTTGTTTTTGAGTTTACTCGCTGAGACTCTAAGCAGTGGCAACAGCTGGTCTGATCGCAGCAGGTACCAGGTGATATAGGAGCTGGACGTAATGTTGCAGGTCAGAGAGACATTATGTCCCCTGTCAACCACCAGTGGGTCATGGGGAACATGGGAGGGAGATGACTGGTGAGATCCTGCAGCACCTGAGGAAAACAGACAGGTCAGAATCAAGCTGACTAAAAATGTTACGATTTGTCATGTTTGTTCAGCACATCAACCCTGATTGAAACATTCTCTTTGAATGGGCGAAGTGGTGTCAAGTAGTGGCTGTGATACTAAAATTTAAGATGCACCTCGTCAATCTTCTGACGAGGTAAACATATCACCATGTACTACCAGTGGTTTAAAGAGTTGATTATGATTAAATTTGATGGTAAACTAAATGGCTTTCTCATGTGATCGAGATATTTAGGAGTGTTTGATCATCCTTAGTTTATACTCTAAAGCAATCTGTTTTACGTTTTATAAAACTATTCTGAAAAGAAATTCTACAAAAGTTTATAAGATTTAATCAAAATTTAGAATAGAATTAAAGCAACTTTTTATAAGCTGCACAAAAAATAACTCATTCTGTTTTGATTCCCCTTATGAGATTACAACATATCAGATTAAGCTCATGATCTATACTTTCTTGCATAAAACTTGCACTTTTGTCAATGGAACTGATTCTTTGCAATAAAAAAACTGGGATAATGTCAAAATCGAAAGGCACTGGTCAGGAAAAATCAGATCTGTGCATCTTTATTGAAATACATTTATCATAGAGTCTGCAAGTCTGCATTACATGGCTGATGCAAAAAACTTCACATGGCACCATTTGATCTCTTCTCCCTAAACCATTGACTCCTACAATCCAAAACTACAAATGCTCTGTTTTAACTTCCATTGAAAAAGGATTGTGAAAGAGAGATTTCATATAAAGAAGTATAATAATAATAATAATAATAATAATAATAATAATAATAATAATAATAATAATAATAATAATAATAATTGTTTTAGATTGATAAAACTGCTGTATTCAGTTGAAAGAAGATCAAACGAGACGTTTGGTGAAATAAGTTCAACTTCAGTTTTCAGTTCTACATTTCAGGTTCTAAGGGCTTGTTTTGTGCAATTCTTCAGGTAAAACAAACCATTACCACAAAATCCCCTGGTTGAAACAAAACAAAAGAAAAAAGCACAGAAAAGAAGCAAATCCTATAAAACATTATGAGCCTGCAGAGATTTTCACAAACCTAAAAACCACAAGATCTATAAAACCACAGACACATTAGAAAACCAAAATTCTGAGTAATGACCTCTATCTGCATTTAAATCAAGAAAATAATAAGAAATTATTAACTTACAAAGAAACATGAAAATCCAAAAGAGACCTGCCATTATCCTAGACAAATACTCTCAGAATGAACTGGTTCAAGGGCGAATGCTGACTGAACTGAGTTCAGTTTGGTTGCAGTTTTTTGTTTCTGTGGGAGGAAGTAAACGGGGACTTTGTTTGGCCACAGAATTAGCAGGGAGACAGACCACCAACACGTTTCTGCTGCAGAAAACGGAAGAGTGACTGTTTTTCCATGTGAATACATAAAGAGAACTCTCCTGTTAAACATAGTTAACTTTCATTTCTCCACAGACCTTAAGCTGCTTGGCTTACGTAACTTGCCATTTCAACATAAAAGCCTTTCGGTAACACCCTCTCCTCTGTCTCTGTTTCTCTCCGCCCTCCTCCCCCCTCTCTCTCTTGCTTATTTTACATACATGCAGGTTTTTATAGACTTTGGTTCATTTATATATTTCGCTGCTTTTTATTGAATAGAAATCTGGTTCAGTCAAAAATTGAATTCTGTTTAGTTTTTTAGGATTTTTGACTAAAAATACGGAATTGACAATAAACAAATTAATATTAATGAAATAAAAAAAATAAAAATAATAGCTGAGACACAAATTTCTTTAAGCAACAATAATATTTTTAGAAGTTTATAAAATGCATATCATTTTTAAATAAATATAGACTATAAATGTGCATAAGAGAAGTTTTATATAAGGGGAGAACTTTTGCGTTACCTCGTAAAAGTATTGCGTTCCCTTGCAAACCTTTTGCATTACCTCGCAATAGGTTTTGCGTTTTCTCGCAATAATTTTCTGATGAGTTCATGAGGTATAATTTAATGCTGTAAGCCTTTCTTACGGTGGCCATCACATTTTCTGCTATTATATAAGGTTTTCGTAAGGTTTTTCCATGTCTGTTAATATCTCGTTGTGAAATATCTGAAGTTTTATATATTTTTCTTTAGGATAGAAATGCACCACAAACCTATGATATAAACAGAAACTTTCCGTGAGAAGGAAAGGAATAAAAAAATACATCCAAATATCGATTTTCCATCATTTTTTCAACCAAAGAGATAAGATTATACTCGTTTTCACTCTTTAATTGGGTTTATACTTTAAATTTGAAATTGACATTTGTGATTGTACACAAAATAGACCTGCAAATATTGCAGTAAACATATTGCGAGGGAAAGCAAAAGAAAAAATGTTCCCCATTTCCTCTAGGGGGCTCCGTATTTCTTTCTCTCTCTGTTTTTTCGACCAGTAAATCGAAACTTAAAGCAGGTCAGCGCTACTACAAAACTGGATATCAGCTGAGAGACGCTCACACTCTGCCAGCATCAGAGTAGTGCAGAGGTGAAGAATCAACTAAATTTCCAAAAGTAAACACAATGAAAATCATCCAAAGCCGGCTCTGGTAAGACATCTATTTTATTTATTTCTAATTTGATATTTTAATATAATGGTATTTTATATAAAAAAAAATATATGTTTGCCTATCTTAGCAACTTATTTATTGATTAATTGATTGATTTTATCTTAAAGACTTATTAAATATGCATTTCCTTCCATGAAATAAAGCATAAATTTATCTGCAGGGTGCAGGGAACAGGATAGACATAGCCACAACATTCTGCAGCATGTTAAAGTTCCACCGGTGACCAAGAGAGGGCTCTTTAAGTTTCGTTTCCTTGAAAGCAGAAACTGTTGGATGTGGAACCGAAAAACATACATAGATATCATATCACATGCTTATTTCATGAGTATGTACTTACTATTGGTTTCATTTCTTCGGTTTGGCTCCTAGTAATTACAGTGGTGAATGGAGATTCCAATTATAATAATAACAAAAAATATATAAGATATGGTCACTTCACAATAAATGTTTAATCTGTATTATAATAAATTCATGAAACAATACAAAATATTATTTAAAATTAACTTTTCATATCTCCTGTTTAAAAAAAGACTACTAATTATTTTTATTATAGTATTTGTTCTAGTCATATGAGAACAATTTACCACAGATTGTATTGTAATACAGTCTGCGTTGTGCTTTTTCTCTCAGTTTTATCTCTTTGTAATTTTGAATATACAAAACAATACAATGCTTGATGAACTGAAAACTGATATCTTCTTGTGTAATTTGTTTACTTGTTTGTGTGGTTTTTAGGTCTTTTGTGTTTCTACAAAGTTTCCTTACTGGAAATTTAGTTGGTGAGTACCTGCCATGGACATACGTTTTTTTTTTTCTTAAACAGATTTCAACATTACTAATTATCTGAAGCTAGTCAGGGTTTGATGACAGCAGCAACAGATTCCAAGAAATGTTAGTTAAGAACTGACAACAATAAAAACATCAGTGATCAGAGACTTCATAAATATTATTAGCTAATGAAACCTTATTTTTCAGCTCTCTCTGCGCTTGCTTATATAAACAGGGCAGGATTTAAAAAGCCAATTTTGGGTTTTACACACGGTAAGATAAGTTAAAAGAAATTGATGTTTTGAACACACAACTTAGAGCAAACTACAAACTACCTGTCCACATCTTTAGTATGAGTTACATCTTTAATATTTGTAATATATTCCAGTTGTTTTCAATATTTTGAACAATTATTTTTTACTTTATTTATTTTACTTAAACTTTGGTGCCAGTCTTCAGTTGGTGCAATTACTTCAGTGAGCAAGAAGCAGGGCACATCCTGGAGAGGTTGCCAGTCTATCACAGCACAACACAGATGCACACAGTACCTTCTGACAATTTTCAAGAGATTAACTAATTTATCGTCATGTCTTTGGCATGTGGGAGGAAGCTGGAGTACCCAGAGAGATCCCATGCATGCAGAGGGAGAACATACTGACTCCTGGCAGGGATTCAAATCCCGGATCTTCTTGCTGCTCAGTCCTTCCAACTGTTTCCCAACTGTTATCCTCTTTATGTTGTGGTTTATTTTTCACTGTAACATATTTGGAATAAATTGATTCAATTTTGATACAATATTCTACACTTTGTCAAATGAAAAAAATAATAATCAAATTCTCATTATCATTCAACCATAAGAGGCAAACAATTATTTTTGGGAAACAATGTATTTCTATTGAACTTATGTACTTATTCTTGAAAATTACATGATTGAGTAGTCTGGATCTTTGAATGTGGAAACCAAACATAAAATTGCAACACATTTAGGTTATCTGCTTTCCTTATCAGTTAATAAAATGTAAATAAGGACACACCTTCTGAAAATTTCTCCTGGTCTTCAGATTCTTCAGCTCTGCCCTCCGCTGCCAACCCAGTACCCGTCATGACCCTGGTGGGGAGCCAGGTGGTCCTTCCCTGCAGCTGGAAGGACTCCCAGAAAGAAATGTCAGCGTCCGGCTGCCACATCCAGTGGATGACTCCGCCGTACACCGTGTTCGAACAACTTGGAGAAGACAGGTGGCAGGCGGCGGAGTACGAGGGCCGGGTGGAGGTGCCTCTGGAGAAACTCAACTCCGGGGATTGTTCCCTGATCATCAAGGATGTTCAGATCGGAGACACGGGGAGATACGAGAGTTTCCTAGTGGTGGATGGCGTGAGGTCCCAAAAGAGCAGAGTTTTCATTCAGAGTGTTAAACTATCTGTGACAGGTTAGTATGGGACTGGGAGGGATGCTTTGTTTTTATTTAACAATGCAACCTCACATTTAGTTTTTCTCCATATTATAATATTATATTCAGGCTTCTTTTAGACATAAAAGTACAAACATGGACATTTTTATGTATTCTGTTTCTAACATCACTTCTTCCTTTACGAGAAGAAGTGATGTTCTCTTCTATGCTTTCTAGAGAAATGTTTACTAAGACATAAACATTTCTCTGGTATCCATCCATTTAAAATAAAACTTCTACAAAGCTGATTAAAATGGATTTATTATCGTGCTGTTCTCTCCTTTCTCATATGATCTCTTGTGATCTAGTTGCTGTGAATGCTAATGGATTTCCTTTGTGTTTTGGGTTTGCCACTTTCAGACCACAAATCCCAGAAGAGTCTTTACCCAGGGGACGACCTGGTTTTGAAGCTGTACACCCCCCACTCATTTGCAGTGGTCTTCCAGAGCAGGTTAGTTAAAAGTCATTTAAAGAAAACTCCACTAGTTTTGGTTTATAAAGGGATCAGCTTAGAGTATTATATACTTTAATACACTCATTTTGAATTTTATAACAAATAAAGATGAGCACCATTTGTTTTGATGGGAAATATTCTTGTAATTTATTCATTGGAGTCAGTAAGTCAGATCTCAAAGTTAATTAAAGATGATAATAGGAAAATCTGCTTGGTGGCTCTCCAGTTTGTAATTTCTTTAACTGTCTTGCTCCGTGGCAGACAGTGTGATAATTTAATATTCACACATAACATGGGTCCTTCAAATCACAGATTTACTAAGTCACTCAAATTTCTCTATCCAACTCCAGTTATTGTGGTTTTATTTGTGTCTAAACATTTTTTTTTTTGCTTAGTAAGCAAACCTGTTGCTATTAAAACATGCTAAGTTATTGTAAATAATTACACAGTGCAACAGCATTAGGATTTTGGAGATAAAACCAAAGCAGAGTGACGCTTAAAGTTTGGTTTTGTTCATACACAATAGAGCACTTTCAGCCTCCAGGAAACAATTTCCTCAATAAAGCTCATCTTGTTTTCATTTTTTCTCATGTTGTACAGGAACAGTTCAGAGTGGGTGAACTTGTGGAAGAGAGGGGATGAGAACGACAAACGCATAGAAAAACATCATCAGCTTGAACAATTAACGATAAAGAATCTTCAATACTCTGATGAAGGAATATACAAAGTTTTGGATGAGGACGACCTCTCTGTCAGCACCATCCAGCTGTACATAACGGGTGAGAGCACAGCTTCCTGTGAACAATGTGAAGTTTAGATTTTGGTATGAAACTTAAAATTGATCATTCTTATTATTTACCTATTATGTCTTGCATACCTTTTGTATTAAAGAGTAGCTTAATATCAACCATCATCTGCATCACAATCATTTTCAGTATTTCTGCTTTCAGAAAACTCCCCGTCGTCGAGAATCCAAGAAAAGCAGCAAAAAATTCTGACAGGTGAGAATATGTGACTTCAGAAAGCAAAACAGTCAGTGACCTTTGCACTTTCAGAACAACCAACTGAGAGTCTTGGTTTTGTATCCAAGCAACAATAATTTTCATCAAGCAGAAGTAAAAATATCTATTTTCAAAAAGCATGATAGCAAACCAAAGGGGTAAAGTCTATTTTACAGTTTTTATGTCTCATTTTATGTCTCATCATTGGCATATTTAAATACAAATTTGCTACTCATACAAACACATCACACACATATAAGTGATTCTTAAAGGAAGCACTTTGACCTAAAATAACATTATATATGTGTTCTGTCTTTTCAGATTCTGCTGCTACAAGCAGCTGTTCAGCTCTCCTCTTGTCTGTTCTGCTCTCGTGTTTACAAATTATTCATCTTCACTAAGACATATTTTTCTGCAGTGCAACTGGACAATATCTACAGAAATTAGCACTTTATGACCAGCAGACAGAGAGCATTTGTAAGTAGAAGTAACAACAAGCCTTGTAATCTTACGCAAGCTGAAACACCTTCATTAATAGTCTGGTCCATTTCTGATGCTCAACATTTTATAAATGTCATCGTGTGTTTTTCAAATTGAATATTTGCTTATGTGCTGGAGATTGCTTTCATTGTCATTCAAAAGAACCATCTTTTAGTTGATGTTAATGAAAAATATTGCTGCGATATGACAGTCCCTTTTACTATTTAATTCATCAAAACTCACTTATATTTGGCTATTTTGCAGTTTCTCAAAAAAAAAAACAAAAAAAAACAACAAATAAAATGTCAAAGCTGCCAATTAACTTAAAAAGATGCAGACTGATACATCAGTTAATTTCAAGAAGTAAAAACTAAGACCTAAGACCTGTATTAGGGGAGTTTTCATCTGTCTAGCAGCAGAAATGTTCTTTTTTATATATTCCAACTGTTTCGCACGTTTGCAAAGTATTCATTGAGCCATTAAAAATGTTTGGTTCCAGTTACAACATTTTATGAACCACTGCTTGCAAAATGATATAGTTCTGTTTGAGATATTGTTTTTATATCTATAGAAGGTATGTCTACATATTTAAACTACCCAACATATAGCTTTAAAAGGGTGTTTTGGTCTTTGCCTTCTTTCTATTACATACCAACTCTATAATCAAATCAAAATTCAGTGTAATCAACATGAGAAACCTAGCTAATTTCCTAGTTAATAAAAAAATGTTTGTTAGTTTTAAAGTGTGGTTTTATTACGGGACATGAGCAGTTAATTTAGGGTTAGAGAGGCTGAAGCTACTGATTATTCTGAGATAGACCAGTTTTTTTAGATTTTTTTTTTAGTTGTACCAATTTGTGATTTTATAAATAAAAAAACTGTTAAAATTATAAACAAAGCTTATTCAAAACTGTTTGACTGCATTTGTAGAAAACCTTAAAATTTTCGAAGCAAATAAAGTTAATTAGAAATAGACATGTGTGATCTCATATCTGTAAAATATATTTATTATTTAATTTAAATCAAATAAAAGAATAATAAAAAAAACCTTTTTTGTTCTTTATTCATTTTTAACTCATTCAGTTAGGTTACATGGGAATGGCTTAATACACACGTTCACAGGAAACGATGCAACACAAAGGACAAAGAAACAAAGACATGCTGCAACTTGAATAATCTTTTCGTCCAGGACTTCCTTCACACTGAAACCCAATACATCCTCCAAGTTATCGGCTTGCTCTTTGTGAACAAATCAGGTTTAGTAAATGGTTACTGGTAGTCTTTCTCCATTTGCCTTTTTGTATATTTTTGCTGGTTCTTCTGTTATCTTTTTAAATAAAGCCAATTTCACCTGCTTTTTAGATGTTTCATATCCACTTTGACAAAAAAAAAAAAGATTGTCTCATAGTCATAGGAATCTGTGGTTTGATAATATATTATTTTGAATTTAAGATATTTTGGCTTGGTCAGGGTCCCGAGGGATCAGAATCATGTTCATTAAAAAAGGTTGGAAAATCAGATCTTCAGAAAATATTACATGGTTAAATCACATGAGATTTGAGCAGTTTCTGTCTATAATTCATCAAGATATTAAATATGTTGTTGACAAGTAAGGAATGGGAGCAGGCTGGGACTAATAGACGTGTTGATGAAAGCAGTTGGGTTTTTCCAAAGATTAATGCTTCTAGGGGGTAAAATCCAAAGGTCTCTTATCTTTCTGAACATAGATAAGAGATGCTCCTTGACCTTTACATTCAATCCTATAACAATAGGATTTACTGACATGAAAAAAAGCACCTTCCTTAAGGGTTAGAAGGGGCTTTTCTCTACTTAGTGCAGTGTTATAAATCACAAATAAATGCAAGTGTTTCTTCCATGTTAAGAGAGCAAGACTGTGGGCTTTTTCTGGAGAAAATCCTTCATATACATCCACAAAATAACTGAATCCCTAATTTCAGTCACACAAACGTCCATTTGCTGTCACAGTAAAGTCCTTCCAGTGTTTCATAATTGCAAATTAATTCCTCTTTAATCGAAATTTGGAAGATGGTTTAAACTTACAGATTTAGCAACTGGCTGAAAATATTGGTAGTTTATCCATCGGGGGACTTTTTGGTGATGTTTAAATGAAAGTTTTTCATTTTCCAGGTTCACAGGCACAAAATGTGTATTTTGCAGTTTCTTCAGAGGAATATATGCAAAAGTTCAATGATGAACAGTCAGACATGGAGATGAAACCTCCTCTGGAATCTGTGTTGCAACTGGTTTCACACGTGTAAAAAAAAAGAAAGACTGAGGCCTGTCAGACTTCAGTGAGTCTGAAAGAGGAATGACGAAGTGAGCTCAGAGGGGCCATCATTTCCAGGTTGCAGCTCAGCGTTTTAGCGACCCTCCCACTCGTTAAAAGTTGGGTTTGTGCTTCTTCACCTCGACCATGAGATGGTGGAGGTTGATGAGCTCTGAGCGGACGGCCAGGCTGCGGAACGTCGGCTGGTTCAGAACCTTATGAAAGCCGTGGTAGTATTGGATGAGTTGAGTCAGAGCGCCCTGCAGGAAAGGATAAAGAGCAAGAGTTTGTAAAAGTTTGCAAAATGACTTTGTGCAGCGCTCCTTTCCTCCTACATGAAGACGGTGGGCGCTTCAACATCGCTTTTCTGTTTGTCTACTTGAAGTGGATGTGCAGTGGAAACAACAAACAGAATACTTTGCTCATACCACATATTTGTTCTTTGATATTTATTAAGTTGAAACAAATTTTTGATATTTTGGAATAAGCATGGTCTGTCAGTCCAGAGGTTTAGAGAAATGCAAGATCCGATAGAAACATTTTCTTTCTTCTCAGTGATTAATGTATGTTTAACAAGAAAGAAATGCTTATATATTTTTCTTTATACAGGTGATGCACTTGTTGCACCGCTGAAATTTATATGGTGTATTTCAAAAGACAAACCACCATTTTATTATCGCTGTCCGACAACATAATCACCTGCCGGAAAATGTTCTATAGGACTGAGATCTGAGTTTTGTGATGGCAACTTCAAATGGCTGATTTTGTTGTCACAAATTTACACAAAATCTATATGATGTTTTCTCAGGATGGAGTTTTGTGCAGTGCACCAGACCCTCCTGCAGCAAAACACCCACATAAAATGATAGTGCTACGCCCATGATTCAAAACTGCCCTTCCTCCAAATGAAATGGTCAATATGTCAAACATTTTAATTTTAGTTTCATTTGACTACAGGACATGTCTCCAAAAACTGAAGTCTTTGTCCATGAGCAAACATTTCCTGGATTTTTTTTTTTAAATTGCTCTAATAACTTTTTCCTTTTCTGAGTGGCATTTCAGTCCGTCAATACCTGACTTGTTTCATTGTGACAGGTATCAAGCATGTTTTTGATTTCTTATTTTTTTGTTTGTTTTAAATGCACATTTCATGCCAAAACACATTCATCTTTGGGATACAGACCCATTCTCCTTGTTGAACAACATCCCATTTATGCTGATTTCTAATTATTTTCACCTACAGTCATCTGGAAATGTTATACATTTTGGCATTTTAGTATATAAAAATAATGTTTTTGTGAACATGGCTGATCATGCTGAACATTCAGCACTAGAGAAATCAGACACTGGTGCTTGTTTGGATAACATACTTGGTTAGTTGCTCACCTGTATGATGCTGGTTCCATTTTTAAAGTTAGTGAAGGACCTCATGACGTCTTGACTCATCGACTCCACCGACTGCTTCCAGGTGCTGGAAAACCCTCGGACCAGCTGAGTAATCCGAGCTGCACACAAACACTTCTGTTATGCTGTGCAAACATTTTTATTCTTTCTCTTCTTTGTCTTCTGAGGAAGAAATGGCCAGTACGGTTAGGTTTTCTTGCATTCGCTGCTGAACTCTGGCCAGTTTCCTGTCTGCCTTCACGTACGGCAGAAACACTTATGAGATTGTGGTTGTCAGGGGGAAATGATTTGGTTGAAAAGACAAAACACAAAGGATGCTGAAAGCTGAACTTGCCATTTCTACACATTTGGACAGATGAGAAATAAAACTGCAAGGACAGTGGAAAGCTAAGGAGGAAGTTGCACATTGCTCAGTAAAACAAAACTGAAGGCTGAAATGAAACAAACAGGTAGGTGAATCCCAATCATCTTTAGAGTGAAGAGGCCAGGACAGTGATCTTTGAAAATCCCTCATGAGAAAATATTCAAAACAAAGAACAATCTTTGTTCTTTGTTTTGAACACCCAAGAACTTACTTGGGTGTTCTTTGCACCCAAGTAAGCACCCAAGTGCTTACTTGGGTGCAAGTACTTACTTGGGTAGGTAGTTTCATTACCCTACATATTTAACGCTTGACAACCAGAAATGATCTGAAATTTGGGTAAGGTATTTAAAGTTCCCAAAAACTAAAATAACCATTAAAACCCTTCAACATTTGAAACGGCGCAGTTTAGTTTTAGGAGAAATGCATAGTTTCCTTTTCTCATGAAACCTTAACAATAGCGGCCATAAAGCCTCGACAGTACAAAGTGTTATGGGTGTGGTTCGCAGCTCTGCTCCGTCCCATCTGCAGCCCTTCCGCATGAAGTCACTTCTACATCTGAGACATTTCTCTCACCTTCTTCATTCTTCAGTCGATCTAGCTGCCCTTTCTCCATCAGTGCCTCAGCCTCCTTCACAAAGGCAATCATCCCCCCAAAGGGAGGAGACAGAATCTCCTCGATAAACTCCTGCCAGGAGAGGATGGAGGAAAAACAGAGAGGAATATTTAAAAGCTCAGTTGCTTGAAGTGAAAGATTAAATGCATATAACAAGCTTGAAGCTTATTATTGTGTTACACAGTGCTGAGAAACAGCATTCCTACTGCTTTTCTATTGTTCGAATTCAATCACAATGGAAGGTTTTCAAGACTTAACAGTGTGTTTAGAGTCATGCCACAGCAGCCCAAATGTAATTAAGTGTGGAATTTGACTAGGCCCCTCCAACCAGCATTTCTTTAAAACTTGTATTCTTTGGGTCATTGTTCTGCTACAAAATCCAAGTATGCTTAACTGAAGTTGTTGTATGTACTTTTGTGACTTTCTAGAGAGAGCTTGTGATGCACCGACTGAGTAATTGGGAGGGTTCACCATGGTTACACGTTTTGTCCAGTTTGGCTCTAACTAAGCTTCAGAGCATAGCCTTACAAATAGCTCTGCAGCTCTTTCCGGATGTATAACTTCACTTCCTCATCTGTTCTTGAATATCTTTAGCTAAAAATATGATGTGCTGTCTTTGTCATCCTCATTGCAAGATGGTCTCTTCATCCTCTTCCTGCTCCCAAGCATATTGTCATTTTCATCTGTAGAAACCTCCTCTAGATGCAAAGGGATTTCAGTCTTTTTTTTAAAGCTAAAAAAAGACAAGCTTCTGTCAGAAAAGGCTCTAAAAAAAAAGCCTTTCTTAAAGGATTTTTTTAGCCTTTAAAGAAAAGGCTAAACCCCCTTTTCTAAAATTATTTTTTTGCCTGCTTCATGTTGCATTTAAGCAATATCTTTGTTTGAAATATCCGGGAGTGGCAAGTGAAATTAAACCAAAGAATCAATTACTTTTTCATATGCTTGTTTTATTGCTTTTTTAAAATTGTTTTACCAATAATTTACTCAGTGGAAAAACATAAATTGGTGTTGATATGAAAACTATTTCTGTTCATTTTAAGGATTACCAACACTGGGTACAGATAAAAAAATGGTCCCCAACATTCCTTCAACCTTTATTAACTTTTTCTTATCCCACCATCTCTTTAGAGTTTTTCTCTGCTTGATGCAAACCAATGATGTGACTCTTCTTCAACAGACTAACATCTTTTCTACCAGCACAGGATGCAAATTTCAAAAAATTGTTATGTTGTTATAAATTACATTAAAAATAAATATAAACTATATGCCTTAAATATGCAAAACTAATTTATTAAATAAAAGTGTGTTAATTGAAAAAAGTGTAACTAAATACCCACCTGTTGAAATATTTTCATGGATTCGTTAAATCATAATTGTTAATAATCAGAAGTTTAATTATAAATATCAATTTAAAGTGTAGTGAAATAAAAATAATTGGATTTTACCTGCGTTCTAGCAAGGAGCAACTGTTGAAAACTTTCCACCTCTTTACTGTCATCTGCTGCCCTCTCCTGGACAGATTAGAAAACAACAACAACCTAATCAGAATAGACAAGCAAAAACAAAAAAATACTAAAAATATTCTAGTACAAAAGAAAAGATTTGTGTTAGATTAAAACCCTGCAGAGAAAAAAATAAATACTGCAAATCATCTAAGCAGATTATAGAGCAAACATCATTTACAGTGCACACTAAATGCGGAGCAATCCTCACCATCAGGACACTGAGCATCATGTCGTAGTTGTTGATGAGGAAGATCAGCTGATCTCTCCTGGAGGGAAACTCTGCTGCCATCTTCAGCACAAAGTTTTCAACCTCAACCTGCAAAGAAAAATAAACATTAAGATCATATCTATGTTATAAGTGCAATAAGATAATTATACTCCATTGCAAAAACCTACTAAACAACCACAACTGAAGAATTTCAAACTGACCAATATTTCTTCATAATTTGAAATTCTGAATATTTTTTCTCACACTTGTATACCACATCAAACTGAAATATTTTTTTGGCAACAGATAATCATCCAATAAATACTGTGTGAATTAGGGCTGTTGTAAACGAATATTTTAGTAATCGAGTAATCTATCGATTATTCTTAC
>NW_015113589.1:176077-207743 GCF_001443285.1 Poecilia latipinna
TATTTTTTTGGCAACAGATAATCATCCAATAAATACTGTGTGAATTAGGGCTGTTGTAAACGAATATTTTAGTAATCGAGGTACTCGAATCATTCGAGGAATCGTTTCAGCCCTAGTGTGAATGCATGTGTGTGTGTGTGTTACCTGCAGCTGGCCCAGCAGAGCGTTGGTCCTCTCATTAGGAAATGTTTGATTGATGCTCACGATGGCGGAGGAGAACTCTGCATACCGCCGAGTGATCTGAAATTAGAAAACATAAACTCACACCACAAAACATTTTCTGATACTTTTCCTTCCACTCAACTTTCCAACCTTGCTAAATAATCTTTGTCATTCAAAGAATTTAATCTCCATTAATATGGAAATAATACAACATAAAATCCTTTCTTTTCTTGCTCTTACATACGAACAGAATCTTGCAGATTTCCATTAGCGGTAAGCCATAAAAACTAAATGGTACTAAACACTGTGTGAATTTATGGAATATATGGATTTCACTTTTAGAATATAATTACTGAAATAAACAACATTTGGATTACATTAAATTTTACTGCAATGCGTCTGCATAATTTTCTTTATACCAAATCACACATCTCATAAAATTTAATTATAAAGCTGGAACCATAACCGATGCAACAGGTTCACTATGATTGAGGCCAGGAGTCGTGGTCTTTGTGTGTGGTCACATACGTAGTGTGGTCTGGTGTCCAGCACTCCCAGTTTCTGAGGGTCCGTGTTTCTGATGCTCTGGATGTTCATCTCCAGAATGAGTTCAAACCTCGGCCACAGCAGCTCTAACACGGCGTCCCAGAACCTGAGAAACAATCACAACTTCTTCAGGTGATTCTAGATAAACAAAGAATAACACAATCATATGTGCATCCCCCAGTTGTTCTTGTAAGAATGACTCCAATGAAAGTGAAGAAATAAATAAAAACATAGAACCATATGATGCACTTTTCATTTCAATGTGAAACTGACTTGTCAAGAGCAGGGATGGTCCTCTTGGCTGTGATGGCTCTGAATCGGAGGATGATATGGATGCAGAGAAAGATAGCGATGCTGTCGTAGCAGTCTGACACGTAGGTGGACATGCTCTTCTGCAGACGGACACAGAGAACAAGATCACTAAAGTTTTAGGCATTTAGTGCATTAGGCACAGTGAAGTAAATAAATAACCGCTTCCCCAGGTTGGAATTGTAAATGAGAACTATTAAATCATCAAATATCACAAGATAAAAAAATAAAATAAACGTTAAAAAAAAGCTAAAATTACATATTTATAAATCATATAATAAAAGCCCTCATCCTGCTCATACATTATTAAGATATATTTTCCATTTTGGCAAATTAGGCTTGCATACGAAAACAAAAATACCGATAGGTGCATTGGGTAAAATATAAAACAAAAATGTGTGCACTCTACATTAGGATGAAACCCATGCAGCTACACAACTGGGGATAAAACAGATGTCCATCCATACCAGGAACATGCTGAGAGTTTTCCCCATGATGCAGTTGAAAAGGTCGAGGGCCGAGTTTCCGGTCACCATGAAGAAGTCACACAGGAAGAGGTATTCTCTGCAGCCGTTGTCCAGCAGGGCATAGTGCTGGCTGCGGAACAACGTCTCATACGGATACTGGGGAACAAAGACAATTAACAGATTACAGATTAGTACAATGTTTCTTAGCCCTAAGCAGAAATGATGCTAAAATACTAATATTTAGATTACAAACGCCATTTCCTGCCCCTCCTTAAATATTAATTTTTATGGCAATATTTAAGAATATTTATCTTTCTGAGTTTATGTTACAAAATAAGGATATAATTATAGTCAAATAATCCTTTTAAAAAATGAAAAATGTTATATTTGTTTGAATAAAATCAGTTTTTGTTTTTACTTTAGATTGTAATTTCAAATGTGTGCTCACCCTGCTGTCCCCTCTCTGAGCTGTATGTGGAACCAGGATGGGACCCTCCAGCTCAGCTGGACTCAGTATTGTCCCCCTCTGGCCCAAAGTGAAAATGGTGTTCCTGCTCTTTAAAGACGGTTTGGAGAAAAAACCTGCAGCTCAAAGTCAAGGATGGTTTAAACAGGGCATCGGTACATCAATGCTGTCCTGTGTCTAACGGACAGTCATGCAGTTGGAGTTCTTCTGATAGGAACTCTTCAAATCAATTGAGCTTAACATTTTAAAACTTTTTACCTTAGCTGACAACATTCAAACAGAGGAAAGTTTTCAGAAACTCCAAAAAAAAAAAACCTCAACATAAAACACAAACAGTTAAATGTTGTTCATAGATAAGGACATAACAAGCTAATGTATGGAAATTCAGTAAAAAAAAAAAAAAAGTCACTTTATTCTAAAAGGTGACTTAAATGTGCTGAACTTGCAGGATGAAGGCTACACTTCTAGTTTCCTTGTGCCTGTAGCAGAACAGGGTACAAGATTTTATCTGTTTTGTTCAATAAAATAAATGATTTTTGCTGTATGAAAATGAAACTCTTTCTAAAAACAAAATACTTTACTTCTGTACTAATTACCTAAAAGAAAGTATGTTTCATTTTCTTCTAATGTAATTTCAATGTTTCATTTTTCATGAGCAAACACAACCGCAGATAAAGACAGAAATTGAAGGATATCTTTCTTAGCTGTATCTTCCACTCCCATCAGGTCATCTTTTTCTGCTACCTCCTCATACTGAAATAGAGCAGGATAACAAATTATAATATAAAATAAAATTATTTAAATAAAATGAAGAGCGGTAAAAGGACAAGAGCTTAATGCTTTCCCACATCTTGACGGTCTGTGGTGGACCAAATAAAAAATGTGATGAAGCAGAGATGAACTTATGGAGGTCACATCACACGCTTGTGATTTTTCTTAATGGATCCACTGACCTGCACTTTCAGGAGCCGGCCACTGTAGGACTTGAAGTAACTGTAGTAAATCTTGCTCATAGTGTCCACATACTCGTCCCTGATCTCCTTGGCAACGGTTCTTTCATTAGCCAAAAGAAATTGATAGAAAAATCTACAGCAGGACAATCAGAAGGACAACCATCAGTCATTTTCACTCATTTTAGAATATGAAAGAAATGGAAAACGGATGTGATCTTTTGTTCAATTTACACATTTTAGCTGCTTTGATGGTTTAATTTTTATGTAAATTTGGAATGACCCTTTTCAAAAGGCACCATAAAGTAGAAAAGTACACACCTGTATTTCAGCAGAGTATTCTGCGGGATCTGATAGTTTGTCATTGGTTTCCTGAAGGAGTAGATCTTCTGAAGAATAAACTCTCTGATCTTTGAGACCGCCTGAGGGGGAGAAAGTTCAGTTTACTCACTGTGAAAAACATCGTAAAAGAATCCTAGAGGAGTTCAACTTATACAAATACAACTAAACTCATCCGGGGTTTTAACAGTTCTTTTGAACATTTGACAAATGATTTAAAAAGTTATGTAGGTTGATTACGTCACCCTGAAACATTTCTTTATGCAGCAAGTGTACATTTAAAGCAATGACTGAAAAGCAAACAACATAAAAGAACTGAAGTTACTGCTGTGATGCAAGGAGGCTCACATGAAACCAAACCATACAATGAATTTCCACCCTCACTCTGGGGTTTACCTTGAGTTTGAGGCGATCAACAATGTCCTGGATGTCGGAACAGGCCAACGTTTCTCTGAAGCTCAGCTCTTTGGCAAAGTTGATCTTTGTGTTGAGCTCATGAAGCTGCTCGAGAAACTCCTGCTCCGTCACTGGACTTTCCAGGATGGTGCTGTGATGACAGAGGACAACATCAAGCCCCTCGTAGTAACTTTTTAATCGCTGAGTTTTAATACAACATCCCTATGTTTCTTATTCTAATTTTGTCAGGAAACAACATGAAATAATTAATAAAGGCTTTATAGAATTGTTGACTGTATGCTCAACATGATTGAAATTATTCTGTCTTAAACTTACGAGATCATGACTCCGGGAACCACCAGCTCGTCCACCAGCTGGCTGAGGTGGCTGCGCACGGCCTGCCTGTTCTTCAATCGGACGTTCATACTGACTGACTGTTGCTGCAGGGTCTGGATCTCACTGCTGATGGAAGAAAGATCGCTCTGAAAGCCACTCAGCATACCCTCCATTCGCTGAGGAAGAAAAGCAAAAGCAAACTATTAAAAATCTGTAACTCAAGAACTAGAAAGATGTTTTAACTAAGCTTTTTCTAGTTATATGAAATAGTTACACACTAAGAAAACTGCAGGAATTGAACATTTTTTCGATTAGATGTACTGTGGATAAGTGGTATACAAATAAACTGGGCTCAAGTCTGGTCTCACCTCCAGTATGGAGTCACAAGCAGTGATCTGGTTGTGCAGAAGAGCAATGTTTTGACTTTCCTTAATGTCTAACATAAATGGGCTCAGGATGGAATTTTGCATTGTTGAAAAAGTAGAACAATTCCAAGTCTCACAAGAGTTCAGTAAACAATTCAATGAAATGTTAGTTTATTAATTGTCCATTTAACATAAACTCTTGGATTTAGTCATAGCCTATGTCTCGGTGCCGATATCTCACTTCAAACGTGAGGGCCAGCAAGTTCTAAAATGTAAAGGATACAATCTTTGATGGAGGCCTGTTCGATCCTCTGCAGCTCCGCCTCCACCTGCTTGGAGTACTGACGTAGGTCAACGCCCTGAAAACAGACACAAAGAGAAGAACTGAACTATTAGAAAACGTGGTTATTGTTGGATTCGTGTAAAAAGATGTTCACCTCAGAGTTACGTTGTAAAAGAGAGCATGTAAAAAATAACTGCTTCATTTTTAGAGGGTTTTTCAGACCTGGTGCATTCTGGCTGATGAGCAATCTGAGATGGTTCAGGACATTTGAGAACATGTTCATTTAACAGTTTGAATTAAAACAAATTACATTTGTGTACATCAATATACTGCATTGAGGCCTGTTGAAATTACAAATGAACAGTGTAGTTACATCAAATATCTTGTGCTTCTGGTTTGTGAAAAAGAATACATTCTGAACCAGGTAATGCAACAGAAAAGTGAAAGTGACAGAGACACAATAATGAATGCCTTCTCTATTGAGTGTGCACTTTATTCAAAATATAAAATTCAGAAATAATAAAGCAGTTAGTAATTGTCACAGTAACAGAAGCAGGTTTTATCCTTTGGGTATTTAAATCTCTACAGTGGAGAAATTAGGAGGATTAATAGCCAGGTCAGTTTAAACATTTAAGTTGTATATTTGATACAAATGTATTGTGATGCTTTTACCGTCTTAAGAGCTTCTTTCACAAGATCATCTTCCAAGTTTGCCTGAATATGAGCTGCAGGAGGAAAGAAATAATAATTAAGAAAAATCTTGTAGAAATCTGAGATCAAAAAGACTTTCCAAGACAAGAACTTCCCCTCCGAAATTGACTGAAAAACTTTAAATAAGTGTACAACAACAGCTAAAATATGAAACCATGCCAATGAGAGACTGTAAGAATTCAGATAAAATCAAATATGGTTTATGTTAGCAAGAAAGAAGAATGAAACAGAACTTAAGATGGCAAAGACCAAATGTTTAGTGATGAGATATGTTTACAGACCAATAAATGTACTAAATATTTTTTCATAAGGTAAACAATAAATGAGCAAAACTAGTTCATTTTGGGACTGTGAACTTATGTCAGCATGAAAAGGTACTTAACTTTTCATGCTGACATGTATACATTAACAAATATTCAGCCCTTGTGAACTAAAAAAAAGACTGGAGCAATACAGTTATGAACTAGAGTCTTACTGTCCACTTCGTCCAAGATGAACTCATCAGTGGTCAGGTCCAGTTCTCCCAAGTTAAGGTTAGTGATGTCTCCGTCAGTTTTCTAGGGAAAAATAGAAATATAGCTATTTCAGAAAAATTCTCTAAGGGTTTCATCTCATTTAGTGAAACAAGTACTTGTGTAGTGCGAGGTATTCAAAGTATAGCAGATAAAACCAAATGTTTATCACAGTGAAAATCTGACTTGCAACACCCTCAATTGTCTGCTCTAGTTAGGTTTTCGTTGCTTGCAATCAACCTTGTAATTAGCTAAGTTGTCGGTCTACAACTTAGCTACAGTTAGTATTTAATACTTTGGTTTTGTCAAACTAGGTGCTCCATAATTTGACTAGACAGTTTGAAGCCTGTTCGGGAAATGCTGGCAGGTACTACTATTACCTAAAGCTATTCTTAATATTTAACTGTGTCCCCGCAAAAAGGCTATCGAGTCAACTAAATGAACTGTTACCTCGTCCTGTAGATACGCCATGGCGATTTGTGTTTGGTTTCCAGTTGTGTTTACGTCGGCTTCAATAAGACCAGCAGGTACTCCCTCCGCCATTGCGGCGAATTTATGCTAACGTAGAGGATAGAAAGGAAAACAAAATCACGAATACCCCCAAACTAACGTTCCGCTTCCAGGTATCAGCCATGAAAAAGCATTTAACATTTCTTTAAACCTTGTAAGTTATGTGGCTTCAGACTTGTGAAATTATTTTATACATATAAAATAACTCTAAAATGTATATATTTTTTTGTTTACTTAAATTGGCTTTAAGATGCGTAGAATCTCATCGGACCCACTAAAACTGGAGGACCGATTTCCTGTCAAAAACTCAGCCAAAGTCTCGCGAGATAATAGCGTCTTCCTCTTTGCACGGAACCTGCTTCCAAGATGGTGAGTTGATTTTCGACCGATCTAGTATGGTTTTAAAATCTTTAATCATCGAGCTTATATCTACTTTATTTGTGGTTTATTTGTCCACATTAAATACTATGCATGTTGTGGGGATGAAATAACTTGAAATCGTTGAAATATGAGACATTGTATTTGAAATACGGTACCCTATGTTATCAACGCTCGTTAGCTGTGAGGAGTCACTGAAGCTAAGAAGCGCCAGTGAATTTAATACCTACAATTTTCATTGTTAATTTCACTAAAACACACGTTTCACGTGACAGTTAAAGCAGTGATAACTTGGTTATATATTTGAGGTCCAAACATATTTATATCGCCCATAGACAGTTGTGTTGGGGGCTTCAATCGCTGAGCTAACTACTTTGTTAGCATTAACAAGAGCACTACAAATGGAAAGCCTGTTGATTGCATTAAGATTTGCATTTTTGCATTTAGTTTGATTGAACAAGTTAAACATTTATCAACAGATTGTATCTTGCATTTTGCAATGCTGTGGTCTTACGGTAGTTCTGTTGCTTGAATTCAGCCTCTGATCATCTCTTTTCTTTTAGTGATGTTTTCCCTGTTATGATTATGATTTCAGTCTTTGGTCATCCCTGAGAAGTTCCAGCACATTCTTCGTGTTCTCAACACGAACATTGATGGTAGGAGGAAGATCGCCTTCGCCATTACAGCCATCAAGGTATATTTGAAAAAAAATAATATTTTTAAAATATTTGACCAGCTTTATTTATTAAACTTTGTGCTACATTTGAACTTAAATTTTGAGCTTGCTGCACTTGGTCTCTTTTGATTGTTCACATAAGAGTATACTAAATTACTGTTTGTCTGATTTAAGGGTGTAGGCAGACGCTACGCTCATGTCGTCCTAAGGAAAGCTGACATTGACCTCAACAAGAGGGCTGGAGAGCTCACTGAGGAGGAGGTAAGCATAGCTGCTAAAAACTGAAAATTATTAGTTCCAAGTCTGGCTAGAAATCTTTTTTTTTTTTTTTTTTTTTTTGGACAGATTACCAAATTAAATAAGAATTATTGTTGTCTTGAAAACTTATATATAGTTCAAATTTGCTGTAAAGATGTAATTGCCCTACCATTTTGTGCTTTTGAAGTTTTGGCCTTGACCATGTGTTTGTTCCTGCTTTGCATTTATTGTGTATGCATTTTAGTAGTTGGTTATTTGAATGAATTTTCTCAAATCTACTCAGTCCAAGATGTCGTATGGAGGTTCTTTAGACAGCATAATCACAACCTGCTTTATGAACAGAAGCTCCAATAAGGTTGAAATGCAGTTGCCATTGCTCTTTGCCCTTCCAGTTGACTTCTTCCCAGTAACTGAGTTCTTTGTGAGATGTAGTTGAAATATTAAACATTTCAGCCTTTTAGAGGATGAGATAATCCTCTAAACATGAGTAGCATCTTATCGGTGGTTATAAAGGAATCAAAACAATGAACACTGTGGGTCTTGTTTTTCATAACCTGATTTTAAAACATTAGGTTCCATCTTAAATTTTAATTAGCTTTTAATACAATCTATTCAGAGTTACTTGTATTTATTCCTCAAAATAATAAAAATATTTTAAAAGCTAAATATCGTTGGTTCACTTTAACTCTTTATTTTTTTGTGGTGGTGGTGGTTATTGAAAGACTGTATCTGAACAAACATTGAAGCCATATGTTGGTAAAATAAAGATTTGATCCACAGCAGATTCATGTTTAAAAATAAATAAATTTACATCTAGGCAAATAGGCTGATCTTTTTCTGGTAGAATTCAAGCTCTCTTATTTGCTGCCAACTATTAGTACTAATGACGTTATTTATGTAAATGTTTGCATATATATGATTTGATTTTATTTTTATAGGTTGAGCGGGTAGTGACTATCATGCAGAACCCTCGTCAGTACAAAATCCCAGACTGGTTCCTTAACAGGCAAAAGGACGTCAAGGATGGCAAATACAGCCAAGTAAGTGGTCAACAGTATTATGAATGATTTTGGACCCAATGAGACACTACAGCCTGAAATGCTGTAAAGTTTTTTTAAACGTTTCCTCAGTTAATCACGGATCACTTTTATGTGCATCTCTAGGTCCTCGCCAACGGTCTGGACAACAAGCTGAGAGAAGATTTGGAGAGACTGAAGAAGATCAGGGCTCATCGTGGTCTCAGACACTTCTGGGGGTAAGAATTAAGAGCGTTTGTCCATCTAGAAGAACTTACAACATCCTGTTCACCAGGAGCTGCTCTGTTCTCACACCAATCTTGCTATTTTTAGTCAGTTCATTTGTAATAGTGCAATAAAGCTAAGATTGAGAACAATATTGCAGCTCAAAGTGTTGAGGCCCTACATAGACTGGCAGATTGGTTCAGCTGAAGATTGTTAAAATACAGAACAGATGAGTGGTGCAGAGAGAGCCTGTCCTGGAGAGACTTGAATTTCTCTTGAATGATTTTGGTTTCTATGCTGAATACTTTGCACTACATTAACTAAATAAATTGGCTTGAAAGAAGAGTAGGCTGGCGCTCGGTTGCTCAGTTTTTAAAGAGCGCATGGACCATGTGGAGATGTTGTCTTTGACGTGGTTGTCCAGGGTTAGATTCCCGGTCCCAGGCCATTCTCTCTTCTCTTTCCTGTGTACTGCTGAATAAAATCTATTTAAAAAGCCATTAAATTTAGTTTTGCTATCATGTTAATCTGATTAGCCTTCTCTTTAAAAGTGAAGTTTTTCTGTTGCATATTGTGTAAATATCCCAATGCAAATTGGTCCCTGTGTGAAAAGCAAGCATGTCTATATGACAATGGAAAAGGCATATCTCTTTTATTTATGACAAATGGCATATGTAAGACGTATAGCAGTGTAGCTTTGCATTTCCTTTTGGAAGTTGCATTGTATTTACTGCATAAACTTTATTAGTTGGTGAATATTCTCATTCCACACTATATTTCTCTGTACATATATTTGTTTTGAAGTATTGTGAAATTTTTACAGTGCTCTTAAAGAATATTTGCTAAGCAAAACATAAAAAAAATAACCTTCTTGCTTTAGTTTGTTTCCATAGATGAACTAAAATGAATTAGTTTTAACTTTTCCTGCATCTCTTTTCTCTATCTACAGTCTCCGCGTGCGCGGTCAGCACACCAAGACCACCGGCCGTCGTGGTCGCACTGTCGGTGTGTCCAAGAAGAAGTAAACTCCCTGCTTCCCTTTGTTTCAATAAAACACCACAATTCACAAAATGTACCTGTCCTGTTTTTTTTTTTTGTTTGTTTTTGATTCAAATAGTCATCCTGAAATTGGTTTAAATAGTTTATTTTCAATTGTTCAGAAAGAGTGACTTTTGTAACAGGAATAATATTTAATTTACCCATTATATCCTGAAAGTAGGTAAACTATGGCTGCAGGAAATATAAAGTGCAAAGAAACAATAAGCAGAGTTGAAATTGTTCAACTCGTGTTCAGCCTTCATAAAGAAGGCCCATGTATGGCTTTTTTTTTTTTTTGTCTTTTAGGCAGGTGTAGAAACATACTGTATTAACTAAAGCAAATCAAAGGGGTGAAAAGAGTTAAAATACAGAAATAGCTGAAAAATGGTTAAAATAAGACTGTAAAACGGCAATAAATCATTCTGCCCATTTCCAGTTATATTACAGCAAAATTATTCAGGACAAATTAAGACTTGAGCATTCTAAATACAGTTGGATAAATCTACATATCTATATTAAAGAAAAGCTTCAAAATGTACAATTTCCCCACTCCCAATGTATGTTAATATTCAGAGCTGTTGCTGCAAGTTTGTTCACTCAATGTTGAAAAGTTACAGCTGTCAATTAGTCATTACTGCCACAATAGTACAACATGTAATGACATGACAGCTGGATGAAGAGCTGGTAGGAGCTTCAGTCATGTGGTCTATTAAAAGTAGCATTATATAAATGACCCTTCATCAGGATTGCAAGACAAAGAACTTAAGCAGGAGAGGAAAAAACATTAACTTTTCAGAATTAATTTTCTGAAACTATTTGGGATGACCTATGCCTTATCAAATGCCCATCATGACCGTAAATCTAAAGCACCAACATGTTGAAAACAAGTAAAGGAAACATAAAATAGCTGGAATTAGAGTCCTTTGATTGTAACATAACCAAAACAAAGAATGGTACATGATGCAAAGATTTTTGGAGGAATACATTAGTCAACAAAAATTTTATTAAAAAAAAGGAATGAAAATGCAGACTCCTGAAGGAGGAAAAGTCTGCTGACCAAAGTGAATTTTATTAAATGTTTTTCTTTTACTGCTGCAGATTGCATCATCTTTTCTGTTTATGATCAATTCCTCCAATTCAGGTCAGCCGTCAAATGTGTCAAAAAGTATGCAAAAGAAATCAAAGAATAAACCAAAATTAATGCTAGATTGCAAACAAAATGGGTGTTTTCACAGCAATTGACAGAACGGGGTTATGACCTCATCCATCCTGCGGTGGGGGGGATTTCTGCTGCAGCTGATGCTGCTGCGCTGCTTGAGGCTGCTGCTGCTCCTTGGTGGGAGCGTAATAAAGCTCCAGCGGCTTTCGGACCTTCCAGTATTTCTCGTTGACCAATTCTAGTGTCAGAGAACCGTTGAGCGTCTGAAAGGAAAAAATAGGTGACTGGCTTGCAAGATTTTCTTTATGCATAAACAGACATTTAATCCTGAAGATGAGAGAGGATTTGGGTTTGTTACTCACTGAAAACTGCCCTCCCCTTGTTGTTATGTAGATGGTGTATTGTTTCTCACTGATGTTGCTCAGACTTGTCCCTTCTCCACTCCTTGACGCTGCTCCAGTTTCACCTTCTCCCTCTGCTCCTCCCTCCTCTTTTCCTCTGTTCTCCGTTGGTCCATCAGTCCGTCGTTCCTCGAGAGCGATGCGCAGCGCGAGGTACTTTGACAGATGGTCCACAGTGGCGTTGGCTGTTGTCTTCACATATCTGTCAAAAGAGGGAAAGATTAGTTGTATTACTATTACTATTTATTACTATTAACAGCACCATATTTAAAGATTGTTTACTGTTCAACTGCCAAACAATTAAGCTGGTCATAAATTGATATTCTTCAGAATTGTGTAGGAAAGAAAATGTTTATCGCAGAATGTTAATCTGAAAGTGGTAAAAGAAAACATCAACATGCAATTAAAATTAGAATTGCTGGATATCACCTCTAAAAAGCATGTATCCATAGCTAAGTCTGTCATTGCATGATAAAATAAAATGACCTCAATCTTTTCCGTTCCCATAGTTTATTGTTTCTTTTCTCTGTTTCTACCAAAAATTGGATAAACTCTTCAGTCTGGCGCTTTGGTCTCAACTAGCACTTTCTTTGAAGGACAATATTTTCGTATTTAGATCAAAGTTTATTGATCTTTGAGAATGGGCTTATGCATTATTATGCCATAATCATTATATTAACTTGAAAATGGTCTCAAAACAACATTATTGTTTACCGCAATAACGTCTGGGACAATTTATAAATATTTGTTATTGTGAAAGGCCTATTCATGGTATAACACACTGT
This sequence comes from Poecilia latipinna, assembly GCF_001443285.1. Taxonomy (NCBI): domain Eukaryota; kingdom Metazoa; phylum Chordata; class Actinopteri; order Cyprinodontiformes; family Poeciliidae; genus Poecilia; species Poecilia latipinna. The sequence continues at coordinate 188,366 of NW_015113589.1, forward strand.
GCTCTTTGGATGCAACATGAAATGTTCTGATCTTACCTGGTCTGGTTGTAGTCGTTGCCATGGACCAGCTGGGGGTGTGGTCTGAACACCAACTCGATCTCTGAGGCCGGCCCCTCCTTGTGGCGCCTCAGGGGAGGAGTTGGGCTCCCGCTGTCCGCCTCGGGGCCTGAGCCATCGTCAGAGGCACGCTGCCGCTTGCGGCTCGGTCCAGCCTCCGGGGGAGTTTGTCCCCTGGGGTGCGGCGTGTTCGAGGGGGCAGAGTCATGGGACAGGTGTGAGCGGGAATCACCGTTGTCCTCACCACCGCTGAAAGTGGTGTTGTCGCTCTCTTGAGTAGGCTTCTTCACACGATGATTCCTGTAAGGAGCAGGGAAACATTAACAACATTTTAAAGTTAGTGTTGTTTAAAACTAATAAAGATGTTTGTCCTCATAATGATTCCCTGGTATCGCAACACAACAGCTTTGAACGTTTTGGATTGAAATTGAAACTGTGCCACTTGCTGGCTCAATGCATTAACACAAGGGGGCAGCAGAAGGCTGATGTGAAGTCAGCCTTCACATCAGCCTTCTGTATATATTCCTCCTTCATATATATATATATTGCAAGAATATATTTTCAGCAATGAATACCTGAATAAAATACATACAAACAGCCTATGATGATTCTGAATAATCAATATGAACCCAATAAAAGATTACAAATTCAACTGGCAGTTTCTCTCTAAAACTTTAGAATTTGTACTTTATAATAGTATGTAAGTTTACTACTCTATTTACACCAAGTCAGCAAAGATGTCCTGGGAATGATTACTGTAGAATAATCTGTCTGGAGATACTAAAAACATTTTCATCTAGGAGGGGGAAAAAATAAGTCATTCGCCATGCGCCCTCCTGATAACCTCCCTTTCCTCCCCCACCTCTCGGACCTGTAGCGGGCCTGCTGGCGGAGCCCCTCCTCGATGCTGGAGCTCAGCGCCTCCTTGTTGTGCAGCCTGTTGAGCCTCTCCAGGACGGTGCGCTGATGGGCCTCGTACTCGTCACGACTCGGGTAGATCTTTGAAATAAGCGCGTCAAAGTTTGAGTCTCTGCGCAGTGAACGTCGGGAGACCAGTTTCTTCCTGCAGGTTGGGCACTCTTTGTTCCTGAGGTGTCATAAAGATAAGTTTTTTTTAAATACAATAAAGTCATTAGTTATACCTGTTTTGCACAAGTGTATATATGACACACTTCCATTCAAAGATATACTAAAGTTGTCCTGTTTATTCTCAAAATCAGATGTACTGATAGTATTTATATATTTTTATATATTCAATAACTGCTCCACATATTGAGCAGTTATTAAAAACTTTCCACCCTGCATTACTTCACTAATGCCTAATGGCAGTTGTGCTCACCCAGATCGCAGTGCAGTGACAATACAGTCAGAGCAAAAGCGGTGCAGACACTCTTTGGTGGTCATTGTGTTCTTCAGCATGTCCAAGCAGATGGGACACATCAGCTCACTGTGCAGCGAGCGAGGAGACACGGCCACTTCAGTTCCATCCACGATGGCCTCCTGTGCACACACAAACAAAATTCTGCTTTGTTCTGTTGCTTTACAACGTAACAATCAAGGAAAAATCCAATCTCAGAAAACCTTATGGGGGAAATTAGTCCAATTCATACAAGTTGATTTCTGTGGACCTGGTTTGAGTAAATTCAATACATTTCCTGTAAAAGCCATCTATTTACATAGTCAAACTCAGATTCTATCAGAAGTAATCCAAATTGGAACATTTCATAACGTTTTGTTTACATTTGGTTAAAATGATCGAGGCAGAATTTCTGCGATCAGTTCAGATAAACCCAATATTCATTAAAAATATGTAAGATATCTTACATATTTGGAGCTGCTGAGTTTGAGATGAGAGAATTCAAAAAACTAAAATTATAATAATAAAAAAAAGGACAAGTAACAAAACTTCACAGCAAATAAAGACAATAAATTCAAACATTGTCTGCCAATTTTATGTATTCAGGTAATCAATTGAACTTATGATCGGTGTTTAAATGTATTCAAACTGACTTTAGAGGTGATAAATCTTCTCTACTTTGGCTTTTTCATCACACATAAGAAAAATGATTAGTGACTTTAAACATAGATTGCTACAGGAGACGTTACGAACTCAGTCGGTCATCGTAACACACTTATCCATGATGTCTTTGATGTCATACAGGCGAACCTGGACCCTTCTTTAACACAGGCAGCCTTTGTCTCAGCCAAAACATAGCTGAGGCATTAATCTCTTTCTGTAATACACCCCTTTGAACTGTGGAGTTTTAACCCTGTTAGGCCAGCTCCAACATATCTATGTCCCATTCGAAACTGTACGTATTTCACCCTTTTAAACATGACGCAATAGTCACGTCAAAAAAGACTTACAGACAGCTTTATGAATTTCCTTTTTGTTTGGTGCTACCACTTACCTGAGGGCTCCTGTGTAGTTCATACAGGCTCAGCTCCCAGGTCTTACTTGGAGTCTGGACATTTACAGGAGCTGCCATGCCTGCTGTTTCTCACAATTACTGAATTAAAAAGAGAGAAAACGAAACATTATATTCTTAGCAAGTTTTTTTTTTTTTTTTACCCCATAAAGAACCACATAGTACATCTTTATGTGGTTATAGGATTTGTTACAGAAAAAAAACAGGTGGAAATCCTTCACCACAAGAACATCACTGGTAGGATATTGAATTTCAAGGCAGTATATCTGATATTCAGCATAATTATTGCATGTTTGGCAAGTTGGATAGACTCCAACAGGATGTGAGGCCAACATGTGATAAACATCTTTATCACAATGTTTAATGTTGGGAAAACATAGATTAAAAGTAAGAAGTATCCTAAAATATATTTCTGATATCAATATATTAACATCTTTATTGTCTCTGGATTGGAAGATGGTGTTAATTGAAATAGAGAAATTCAGTGTTTGATGAGTAATACTGTGGAAAAGCTTTAACTACTCCCCATTTTTATATACTTTCATTCAGCAAGACCTTTAACCTTTTAAAGTGGTTTTGTGCAACAGCTTTCCAGGTATTTTGTCCCTGACGTTGGCAATATACTGTGTGACTTTTGGAGGATTTTATGACTGAATAATTGGTAAAAATGCAAAGAATGAGTCAAAAGGCAGAAAAAGTTAAAAGAAACATTTTTAATAGACTACAAGAGACTGAAGGGTTTATGTGCAGAGATTAAAAGAAAATCTTACTCCTTAGAAATAAAGTATGAAAAAAGCTTGGTTGAACTCTTGTTAGTTGACTTTCTTAAAGTTTTACTGCATTTAATTTTTTAAGAATGTCCCCATGTGTAATGAAGTTTAAACATTGACATTTTTAAGTTTCAGAGGTTTTTATTCAGGAATACATCAAGTTTATGTCAAAAAGCCTAAATATGTTCTCAATATGTTCTGAAGAACTGGGCAGTCTCCTGGCTATGAAACCAAATCTTCAACATTTCGATACCTTGGCTACTGCTGCATCATGTGCATTGCCCTATTTTAAATTTCCTAAGAGTTGACTATATTATTATTGAAAAGCTCCATTATTGGGGACACAACGCAAATTGCGGTTTTTGTTATTTTAATCCTTTATTATCGTTGCAGTTCACTGGATCTGATCGATCTTCATAGCGACTTAGATTTAACGCAAAATGCCTTGAGAGCAACTAGTTTACGGATTTTTTTTTCTTCTAAATACTCACAATTGTGGACCATAACAGCATCATTGCTGTTAAGAAAGTACTAATTCATGCTTTCTTCAATAAATATAACTTAAATTTATCATTTGGTTTGCACATTTATTGTACCGTTTATGCATCATCTAAAATCTCGAATGTCACGAGATTTTAGATGATCTAAAATCATCTAAAATGATTTTAGATGATCTAAAATCATCTAAAATGATGATTTTAGATGATTTTAGCACAATTGTGTTTAACAGCACTATTGTGCTGTTAAACACAATAGTGTTTAACAGCTATTGTGTTTAATAGCTGTTAAACACAATAGCTGTGTTTAACAGCTATTGACTGTTAAACACTGTCAATAGCTTAAAAGAACTCAATATAGTTCGCTAAAAAAACTGTCCCCAAACAGTTCTTGAATTCGTCATTTAGAGCTCATGCTGTTGAAACAGGCTAATTTGACAGTAAGATCATTAAACCCCAGCAACAACGAAACCTTAGACGTCATAAGTTTCTAACAGTAAACAAGTACATCAACTTTTATTCTTCCCCGTTTCTGACTGTTACACGCAAAATTCTCGCTATTAATCACTTCATGCAGCTTTCAGACAAAACAAAAGAACTAAATGGGTCGATCAAATCGAAAACTCACCTGACGTTTAACTGACGGACAGCTGACAGGAGCAGACACAAATACACACCACTTCAAGACAAACTTCTCACTAAATACCTCTAAACACACACACTGATGCGTATTTTCTGCCCGGGTCTTTACACAGTCGAAAGAGTGTCCCGGCTAAGCCTCGTCTGGAGGATAAGTAGCACAGAAGAATCAAAAATGCAACATTTTTCTCAACACCAACGGCTAGTTAGCATTAGCCGTAGCCATGTTGCTGCGTCGTCTTCTTCATACGTCATACTACCGCACTTACCTAGCAAGACTGCCCCCAACGGACAAGCCATGTATTGCAAAATAAAATGCCGAAAAGCTTATTTCCAAATGATAAGTAAAATACAAAAAATCAAGCTTTGATTTTTAAGTAAGTTTTTAAACCCTAACTTACATATTTAAATGGACTTACTGACATAATTCAGCTGGTTCCTTTGTACTTGAGGCATAAGTTTCCTGCGAACTGAATTAATCCTTATGCTTTCCTTTTAATTGTGTTTGTTTGCTTTGTGTTCGGCTGCATCCTATGTACACAATAGAGCATTATGGCCGAAGCTTCAGCAGTCATAAGACTTAATAGCCAAACAAACAAACAAACAAACAAACAAACACACAAACAAACGCAGTAAGCATTTAAATTCCTACTCGTATGTTTTATTTCATTTCAAATTACATGCAGTTTTCACAGCCTTGATTTTATTTGCACAATTTTATTTGTACGTTTTGCAATGTCCACTCTGAGATTCATATCTTTATATCTCGCTATTTTATTTTTACAGACATGTCTGTTTAATAACAGACATGCGGCAAGAGGACGCGACTTAAGTTCAGGATGGCCGCGCCGAGGTCTGACCTTTGTTTGCTCTCATCTATATGCGCCTCACGACGTCCAGTAGTATATTATTTCCAGTAATTAAACAGTGTTATCTGCCCTGTGTTAAATGCTCTTAATGTCCAGTGTCTTATTCTATAAACATTAATATATTTTAATTCCACTTAGAAACAAGATAAATCTTACTTATAATGTCAGACATGTTGTTTATGGCCAATACCATATATCTCCTGCAGATATCAAAAGTGAACATAGTTTTCAAATTAAAACCAAATATACAAAAGTATGACAATCTAAAAATATTTCTTTAATGGTTCAAATAATTTTTATTCTAAAATGTCATTGCCTTGTTTTAGTGAGGAGGCCTATTGCAGTATTACAATTAATAAGTTGGACCAAAGTGCTGTACAATAAGGTGAAACAAGTGAAGAACAAAAACATATATAACAAAAAAATCAATACAAAGAGGGAAGTAGTAAAAGTAGTAAAAGTACATTTAAATCAAAATATACTGTGAATGGTCAGTTCTTATAAAGGAATATTTATGTATCAGAAGATTTTGTAGGTTTAAAATTTTATTATTATTATTATTATTATTATTATTATTATTATTATTATTATTATTATTATTATTATTATCCATTTCTCCATCCATTTTCTGTACACCCTTGTCCCTGGTGGTGCCTATCTCCAGCTAACGTTCCAGGCGAGAGGCAGGGTTCACCATGGACAGGTCGCCAGTCTGTCGCAGGGCAATACACACAGGGCAGGACAGGGCAGGGCAACACACACAGAGACAGACAGGACTGTCTCTGAGACAGCCTTGTCTGTCTCAGGACTGACAGTGCTGAGATAGACTCCAAACCAGACTGTTTGGTGACAATTTGGAGAGGCCAATTAACCTAACAATCATGTTTTTGGACTGTGGGAGGAAGCCGGAGCATGCAAACTCCATGCAGAAAGTCCCTAGGCCAGGAATCAAACCCAGAACCTTCTTGCTGCAAAGCAACAGCTCTATCAACTGCGCCATTGTGCAGCCCTATTATTATTATTATTATTATTATTATTATTATTATTATTATTATTATTATTATTATTATTATTATTATTATTATTATTTCAGCATTTCATACTTAATTGCTGTTTCGTTCACCAAGTGCCAACCAGGTCTCTTAGGTTTAATCTCAGACATGTGTTCAGCTGAGTACTAGTCGAATTATGCAAGTGCCCCCCAGCACCACAGTCTTTTGGATTTCTTTGGCACTGATTCTTCTTATTATTATTGTAGCATTATTATTATTACTATAACAACAATACTTCTTATAATCAGTCAAATCCAACGAAACAAGGATTTAACTCCTGGCCTTGAAACCTTTCATGTTTTCCTCTTTGTCAATTTTCTATCTGATTAATAAAGGCTAAGAGCGGCACAAAATCCTAAAAGAAAATCTCACAATATTTTGAAAAGTATCTTGTATATTAAGAATTACTCTAATAATAAGGACCTAATATGTAATACAGCTACTGACAAATATCATTTGTGGCAATACAATCTGTTTGACCTTGCAAACAGATTCTTTAGAGCAAAAACATGATGAGCAAAAGCATTTTTTTAAAGTGATGTGTTTTGTTCTAAGGAAACATAAAAAAAAGTCACACCATGTAATTACGATTGTCCAAAAGAAATGAAAGAAGCTATTCGTCCTACTGCAGTTGCTGAGGTTTCTCTGAATAGCTCAGCCAAAGCCCAACAATGACGAATGTAGACAGTCCAGTTTAACTGGCCTGAACATGTATTTCCATTTGCTAAAAAAAGTTTTTGATTTTATATGCATGTGCCAATACATTTGACTTCAGGCTTGTATTTGCCTGAACTCACTGCCTTAGCTAATATTATGGAAACTTAGTTCAGAAAATACATTAACCATCTTAATTTGCTGAGTGAGAGATATTGTGTTAAAGACTGAGAACCTCTCTCCCTATCTCATAAAATCAAGTGTGTGAACTAATTGTTAATTAAAAAAAAGCACCTTAATTACTAACCTCCTGTTACTCTAAGTAAGCTGCAATAATTTGTAAAAATGTTCAAACTTCATGTGTGAGTTTAATTTTGTCTGTACTTATTCCCTCTTTGTAATACCAAAATCCTTTGTTTCCTTGTGTCTTTAATGTGTCATAGGAAGCTTAAAACTCCTCAACTCAACTGTAAATATACAAAATCCACAGGTTTCCTTACTAATGAGGTGTGGCAATGATTTGTTGAGTTAATGACTGGCAGTTTCCTTGGTACCAATACTGCAGTCTTCGAAGTTCTTAACTTCAAACATAAGTCAGCTCATTGACACAACATGCTGAAATTTTTGATTTTGATCACAACATGCAGGAACACAATCAAACCGGTGACTAGATTTATAATGATCTACATCTTGATAGGCCACATTTAGAATACCTAAAGTTGTTTTATTTATCTAAACATTCCAGATTCATCAATATTTGTTGATTTTTCTTTAGTGATATTTGTAGTAGAATGTCAAGGCAAAGCAAGCTGAAAGGGTGATTTTTGCATGGTTCTAATGTAGTGTGGTGGGAGGCCGAGAAGGTTAGTCTGATAGTCTATGACTGGTACAGGAGATTCACACCTGCTGTGACAAAAAGGCACCGACATTCTTCTAATGAGTAATGTGGGTGGGAGACTGACTGAACAATACGCCTTTGTTGGGTTAATTGTAAGGTGGCCTGTGCAACCTTATGACCGTAAAATTATTTTCAGAATATCTTTTATGAATATATTTGTACTCCTGAAGGTCAGTCTCTTCTCACAATGTAACCTCGCATCCACCAAAGCTAACCATTTCACAACTGAAAGACACATCCTGAGAAAAAGGATAATACACCCTGATTCTGGGGGGTCTAGTTTAAGCTTACCCTGAGCCTACAAAATGATACACAACACCAGGTTCAGGAGAAAGAGACAAGGTGAAATTTTAGAAATATTTTGGAGAAACTTAATCAAATATTTTTTGATCAAATACAGCCCAGAATTATAAAAAAGGTGAAACAGGCCCTATAGTTCAGCTTGTGTCCTATTACTGCTGTTAACAGCCAATGGTTAGTATTCCCTCAGTTCTTACAAAATGTTGGCATTTTTGTTGCAAAGAAGGCTTTTGATTTTATATACATCTGATGACAGCCTTGCTTCTTTTGTTATTATTTATTTTACTTTTATTTTTCAGGAAAGAAATCCACTGAAATTATTAGTCTATTTTACAAGGATGTGCTAACCAACAAAAGCAGAATAAGGCAGTTCAAAGTCCTTTACTTCATAAAAACACAAAAACAACAATGTTTGTATGTTTGTATGATAAAAAAAATCATACAAGCAACATACATTGTAATAAAAACAAGGTATCAACCAAAAAAAATGCAGGTGCAGGTACAATTTGTGACTAAAACCTGTAGCAGTTTTTGTTTACAACTACATAAAGAAATAGGAAAGTCCAACCTCAACCTTAGATGCAAATCATTCCAACACCATGCACCAAAATAGGACAGACTGATCTCTCCTAACAATGGGCACCATTAACCACAGCCAGCTAGTAGCTTTCAGGATGTGTGCTGTACAGTGAACTTGGAATTAATATTTGTTGGCAATTTTCCTAAAACTGCTTTGCATATGAAAATATACCAATGCTTCATCCTGCAAATATGAAGTGAGGTAAATTCAGCAAAATAGAGTGCAGTGTTGAGCCTTAACCTGTGAGCCTGTTTTTTTAGAGCTGAGTGATAAATACTTTCCCTTAGGCTTATTCACTTGAACTGGCTGTCTGTTTTAATCAAAAATGTTAAACTTTAGGTAAGGAAATACACTAATAGCTACTTCAGATATGCTTTAATTAACATCTTTTAACTTTACAGCTTCTAAGGGCATGTCCTAAACAATTTAATCTTTAAAATGAATCATCTGTTTAGGAGCTTCAATTATGGGACGTAAACAGCAAAATAATTGTTGTTAACATCAGACCAACTAGTCTGATTCAGATCTGATTCTTGCCCAACTGGATATCAGTTCTGTAAACAAAAAAAACAAAAAACTTTTCCCAGGCCAGGTAAAGAGTGCAGCAGTCTTTTCTACCAGTGGTCCAAATTAGTTGGCGAAGCATAAAACTATTAATAACTGTATCTGGTACATGTTTGGTTTAAAAAAGTTTATTCATTCAGTGAAATTACTCACGATGTGTAAAGTAGCCATACGTTTTACTAAAGTAAAAAGTACAGTGCAGTGAAACTACTCCTAAGAGTATGTATTTATAATCAAGCAAATACAATTAAGTAAATGTCATATTACCCACCTTAATTAACATTTTCCTTTGTGACAAATTGTATTTAGGGAAGCAAAAGTTGAACTGAGTAAAATACAAACAGAGTAAAGTAAGGAAATAACCCTGCATGGAGTTGGAAAAGAGCCAAGCCGAAAATAACGCAGGTTGTCAGTTACATAAGTGGATTTGAAGATGGAATGAAATCCATTGTTGGCAGAAATATTCATGCTGAAATAGAAAGAGATTACCGGGTGTTAATTCTGTGCATGTGAGATGTCCCATAGTAATTACTACTGTCAGTTAAAAAAAAAAAACAAAAAAAAAACTACCATCTCAATGTGTGAAAATAGCCATTTATTTGGTTGTAGTGGTATTTTTCTTGTAAGTGATATAACTTTATAAATCTTTTACAATTTCATTCATTTGTTTAGTCTGCTGCATAAGAAGAAAATAGTCCTGTCTCTTGGACATGATTTTTTTATTTTGTTTGCTGCAGTTCAATACACAGTTGTCTTGAAGCAAGAAGCTCCTCCAGCTACTTGTTCTTTCTGCATGTCAAAGTAATGTTTCTTTAACATGAAAATCTTCAGGGACAGTGAAAAATCCTTGAGATATCAATTTATTATCATGAAATATTCCTCACCAGTCTTAAATCCTCAGGAAATATTTCCCTCAGTTTAAAAGGGAAATGTTATCAGTCTGTACAGTACAATCTATGAACATAATCAAAATGAAAGTCTAGAAGATGTCTACCACTTTTAATCAGCGGCTGTCAAAATATGATCCTTGAATTAAAAAAAAAAGAAAAGACTGACAATTTTGTTTCAGTTTTTTTTATTTTCTTTTACCTTCTGTACAAAATATGTTTTGTGTTCACAAAACAAGAGCACATTTTTGAAACCTGGATACTTTTTTGTTGGGCACAGTGACACAGTTGGTAGCAAATTTGAGTTGCAGTAAGAACGTCTTGAGTTTGAGTCACAGCCTGGGGTCTTTCTGCAGAATTTGAGTTCTTCCAGTGTATGTGTGTTTTCTCCAGGTACAGTGACTTCGTCCCACTGTCCAAAAGTATGACTGGTAGGTTAATGGGTCTCTAAATTGCCCCTAGATGAGTGTGTGTGCGTAAGTGAGTGTGTGTGTGGATAGGGTTAGGGTTTTTCCTGTGTTGCCTTGTGACATCCTCTCTTCCATCTGTTCTAACCTTTGTTTTGTTGTCTAGGTAAAAAAAGAGAAGAAAGAAAACACCCACAATTATTCTATACACGCAAACATTGATTGACAAATGTCCATGAGTTCACCTTAGTTCAACAATGAAGACAACCAGTTTCACAGCAGGAGAATAGTACTTACCCATTAAGCTTCAATGGTGATTAGTAATCAGGTGTGTCACTTCTCCTTTTGATGCTGTTTGTGTCCTGACTTTCCAAAAATGTCCTTAGGAATGTGGGTGGAAAACTAAGCTTTGATTAGTCAATTCGGAGGCTCTTTTGCCCACTAATGGCTGTATTTATTTATTTATTATTTACATATGTAGTCCCTAAAAGTCAAAGCCATCTTGTCCTGTGAGAGACTGATAAACAACTGATAAGTCACCCATTCTACAACTCCATGTCATGGTCACAAATGAAGGATTTATGTTGAGAAAACAAATACAAAAATTAACTGTCATTAAATTTGTCTAACTTTACAGCTGTTCACTTATGCACCAGTTTATGAAATTACTCCAGAAGATTACAATTAGTAATTAGTTAGAAATAAGTAATTAGTTGAAGTGCTTAATTTATGGGTCACAAACAACTACATAATTGTAAATGTAGGGCATTTATTTTCCTAAACTGTTCGATAGATTGAAACATTTGTTGATGTAAATTGTCAGGGTGATGTAACTGACTAAAGTACTAAATAAAATTTGCTTTCCACCCTCTTAAGTAAGATTGATGTAAAAGGCAAAGGCTGAAAATATATGACAGGAGTCAAAATCAAGAAAATATTTCATTTTTGACTTTTCAGTGCTGCTGTAAATTTGTGTTCTTCAAAACTAGACCTGAAAATGTTCTGACGAATCTTTGAGCAGTCAACAGTCAGCTGCAAGAGCCACCACGTCATAAGTCAACAGTCTGGATCTGAATGAATAGATTTCATATCCCTCACTTAAGTTTTAGGTCAAATTGCTGAAAAGATTTTTTTTTTTTTTTTTGCTTAGTCACTGTACAGTAACGGCACATCTGAAACACAAAGCCATGTTAAAACAGCAATCTGAGAGAAAGTTCAAACGGAAATTAATCATCATAGTTTCTATTCTTATAAGACATATTCATCATAATGACATATAACAGACATAGCAAAAAAAAAATGTGCCAATGTAATAGTAGGAAATCTGCTTGAACCACAAGTAAATCACACCTGTAAATCCTGTTAATCACATGTATTCCTAGGAATGCTTGGCAGCATGAGTAACAGGAACCTACATTTCTCTAAAAGTGGGTTAAAAAGGATCAACGTTAGAATCTTGTTTAGTACTGTTTGCACAAAATTTGTAGCCCATTTCTACTGCACACAGGCACATAGAACTTTCCACACCAACATTCAACTTTGCGGTCTTTTATTATTTTAGTAGATTTGGCACATCTTCCCCTTTGGTTGACCCTGTTTGTGTCTTTCATGAGGATGAGTTGTGGCTCTTGTTACCCCATATTCTCCCTTTGGTTTAATAATATGGGTTTGCACATCCTGTTCAGTCCTCAAGCTAAAACAATTGTTACAATTATAAATATTATTCTTATTTCTTAAGACTAGTGAAAATAAGTTACCTGACAAGCTAGATTGAGACTGTACAATAAAAAAACAACTTAATGACTTGTTTAAACTTGTCTTCATCAAAACTCATTTGTTATTTCTTGTTCTACTGGCATTTTTTTTATTACTGTACAGGGTCATTTTGTCCTTGAAAGACTTTTCAGGCAAAGAAAAACAACAACACTTTCCATTTAGCATTATGATTATCTTGGAAATTCAATAACACTCCAGTAAAAATAAGAAAATGTGTGTGTGTGAATGGACCTTAAACATTTTTATATTCATCCATTTATAAAAGTAATACATCAATATTAATTATATTATATTATATTAACACTATGATAGATTCCAATATAATACTTTTAACATTTAACTGTTCACTATGGGTGATTTAGTTGCAATATTTAAAACCATCATCCTACATTAGAACACACTTGAGAGTGACCTAGTTTTTATTTAATTCTTTTTATTTACACATGTCCTGTCTTGGCAATTGGAGAATATCATAAAAGAGCCAGTTTCCTGTCTGTGTCAGGTGTGGTGTCCTAGTTTAGCTGCATAATTGACTTTGTTAAATCAGGGTTGTATCTGATATCGAACAAGACAAGTCACATTAATGAAATAGAAACCTGTTTTGTACAACCCTTCAACATATTTGATTACCTTTGTGTCTGTGTGTGCGGAGGTGTTAATGGAGAGATAGGCAGCCTCAGGCTGACAGATAACAGGAAGTCCACAAAGTACACCCGAGGCGGGTTTGTAATTTTGACTGTGAACACCCTTTTCCTCATGACTACAAACAGAAGTCACAACAAATATGACCAACAATTGTCAAAGATTGAAGACAATAGTCACCAACAAGAAAGGGAAGGACAGTACATTGGGTGTGTATAGGTGTGTTACCGCAGAGCGTGCATCATGGAACCTCATAAAAAGCAGAAAGTTATGCAAGATACCATGTTGCTTTCAAGCGCTGAAGATTTTCTTCACGTCAGCAGCTTCTGAACACAAAGATCAGAATTTGTCTGGGAAACAGGTGCAGCATCAATTGTCACTTCTCATGGCTACATGGTCAAAAAAGGAATTTTTTGATTTGAATAAATTAAGTAAAAAAAAGGAACAATGTCATGAATTTTGCTCAGTTTCTGAGTACAAATTATCATGTGAGCTGTAATGGTCAAATATATTTTTTGCATTTTATAGCATGGCATTATTTCAGCCCTTACATGGTAGATTGAATTATTCTATTTACAAGGGCTTGCTCAATAATGACAAATGACTAGGCATTTGGAGGGACAGTCTGCAGCATTCTATGGCAAAAAAGTGACTGAATTATCAGATGATTAATACATCTCAATTAGGGGGTGCACATCAGGGTAAACACAGCCTCATTAAGATAAATTAAACTCACCTTTGTTCTCATCACTAGATGATGGAAGCTAAAAATCACAGATGAAGCAATGAGTGCTTGCAGAAAGAATTGGCATATGTTGACACAACCACAAAAAAAGAGGATTTTTCTCTGTGCAGGCCTCTTTCTTTCAGATGCAGCATACTGACATATCTTTGGATGTCCTTGTCTCTGGACACATGCTTTTTAGACGTAATGGAACCTCAAAATTGAAAAGCCAAGTTTTTGTTCATTTTTTTTTTTTGCCAATGAGCTGCATGGGATGGCAATAAAAAAGAAAACTTTTTGTGCTGCTGACATGTTTACTATACCATTAAAATTCAACAAATGCATCTGATATATTTGAGAATCATTGTTTTGATGCTGCAAGGTGCTTTTGTTCATTCAAGCAAAACCATTGAGTCCGCATCCACTCAGTTTCTGTTGCAAAGCTGCCAAACCTGTTTGCAGTAGGAAAACAAAAAGTATACCACACCCTTTGTATTTCAGTAGCCTCTCAGAATACTGATATTAACAGAAATATTCCTGACTGTTAGAAAGTCTAACTAATATCAAATCAAGTAATCTGAAATCTTTGATTTTGTTGAATAAAGAGAAATTATTATTTTGTTTCTCCTTTCTTATTGTAAAGTTTCCAAAAAAGCTCCTGATGAACACAACAAAAGGAGATACACACACAAAGGTTTGGGAGGCTCCTGTTAACAATTATTTGACTTACACATTATGTGCAGACACAAAAGGAAGACTAGATGAATATAAAAGAGATGTTAGACATATTCAGTGCCTTAGTTTTGCACGAAACAAGCTAATAAATAAACTCATAGTCAATACATTTAGAGTGTATTTACATAGATTAAAGAAAACCCACAAATTTCAGTGAAAAAATATTCAATCAAAGCAAAAACAATTTTGACCAAAAAAGTCATGATTCAAAATTTAATTGGTTCTCTTCAGTTAATCCCAAATGGAAACTGGCTTGCAGTTTTTCTCAATCGTTTGGTGCATTTCTCAGAGCATAACTGAAATTCTCCACACTACTTGTTTAATCGTCAAATCAATATATTGCTAGTGCACATAAAAATCAGTTTCCTTTTCCTTTGAACAGGTTGGAAGTGCTTTTCTACATCATGCAAATGATTATCCACAATTCTTATTTGGTGCAAAATGTATCTTATGGATCTCTGTTGAATAGTCTTGACCTCCACAATATTTAAGCATAAGTTCATTTTACAAGTCTTAACATGCAAAATGATTTAACAGGTTTTCATAATATGTCAAACATATTTCCATTAGACGTTTTACTAAATCTGTCCTGAACTGGTAAATTGCTCCCAGGTGAGTCTTGAGTTCCTCCAATGTAGGTAAATGTGTGAACCACTAAATGCACTGAAGGTGCATCTGAGGAACCACTGGCAAGAATATAGTGCATAAAGTCAGAGAACAATGTTACACTTCTGACAATGGAAGGACAAGGATTTGGACGGAGTCCACAGCCAGAGAGAAGAAAAGGACGAAGAGGAGTGAGGCTGTGGCAGAAGAGTTAGGAGGCAAAACAGAGGAGGAGGCAGAAGACTGAGAACATAATGCCAGTTTCCATCGCTCCAACATCATCAGGCAATGGTTTGTGACCCACCACAGGACGGTGATAGACTTCCTCTCATTCCGAATGAGAGGGGGGTTAAAATTTCGCTAGGGGAAATGGAACATTTAGCTTCTTCATAAAGAGACCAATTTGGGCATGCCTTTTCAGTCATTTGGGTGATTTTGGTACCACCAGTTAAGGGATTAACTGTCTTATCCAAACTCAGTGAAACAAGTACTTAGCATTCTGAGGCACTGATGTGTTTATTAATATTACATTTTGAGAGATTAACTAAGAATTTTGAGTAAGAAGCTTGAGTTTACAGGTAATCCATGCTGTTTTATTGTTTGTACATTTTTGGGGGGGGGAAATACCCTGCCTGTTTTGGAAATTTCAAAAATGATTCAAGAAAGAGGAGGAGGAGGAGGGTGGTGTGATGGCGCTCACCTCTCCAGCCCCATCACAATGCCGCCCTGGGTGGTTGCCCATGTTGCCCATATCTGAACCCACCCCTGACTGTAGTGAAGATAACTCAAACAAAAAGTGACTGGTTGTTCTGCAGCATACTGTCATTCCTGGGCTGTGACCTTGAAGAGCATTATAGTTATACTTTTATTATTGTCTCCAGCATTCTTCTGTTCATTCTGTTATATAAGACAGACAGACAGACAGACAGACAGACAGACAGACAGACAGACAGACAGATACATAGATTCATAGATAGATAGAGATTTAGATAAGGCAACAAGGTACTTATTTTATCTAAGGTCAAGTTAGTTTGGATAAGAATTTTCACTTAATAGAGGAAACAGTTGTTTGACTTAATTTAGACACTTTCTACTCATAATACTTGTTATGCTTTTTACCTTTGCCCTATTATTTCCTTAAAGATAATGAAATCTACAATTCCATTGCTGACATGCATAGTCCTTTTGATTATAGGATTATGTAAAAGTTAAAGTGGATTTCAATGGCAACACTTAAGTTGCAAATACAACTTCTACAAATACAACAAATAATCTCTGAGAAAATACAGCAACACGGACAGAAATATGTTATTTCTCTATCTGATCATCTTAAAGGAAACACATTTTGCTTCTACACACAAACTCGTAGTGACAGAGCTTAAAGTCTTAGAAACATAGCTCAACGCACCCTGTCGAAAGTCGTAGAAGCAAAAACAGGTTTCTAATTTTGTAAGTATTCAAGTAAATAATGGAACTAAACATGATGGAATGGAGTGATATGCAATTTAAGCAAATGTCTTTTATAAAGTGGATGTGTGTTGATGTCTCCTCATATTTCACAGCCTTACCAATAAGAGAGGAAGTTCTTAGACCATTCCTTTTCACATAATCTCTCTAGATCCTCCAGAATCTTGAGTCATCTCCTTAATATCCTGGTTCTCTTCAGTTAATCTCCCAAAAACCCGATAAGGATTTTAGGTCTTGTATTTTGAACTGGGCTCCATGGAAAGAACGTTAACTTTGTGTCTGGCCAACCATTTCTTTTTGTTGTTGTTGTTTATTTGGTCATATGTTTTGGATCATCATGAAGACCGGGTGATCACATTCACCCGAGATGCCACCACATATAGAATGGGCTGTGTCTTTAAAGAGACCATATCCATGTACTCCAACCAGATTCCCAGAACCTTTGAAAGGAAAACAGAGCCGTAGAATCCCAGACATACTCGTAACAGTTTTTCTCAGTTTCTCAGAACAGAATGAAAAATAATTTTCTTATTTCTTTCAACAAATTGCAAATGCTTTTGTGATCATGTGCAATTATCTAATTTTTCCTACGCTTTCAATTGTTTTTGTCATGTTGATCAAAATATATTATATGGATCTCGATTGAATTGTTTCAACTGCTACAACATTTAAGCATAAATTTATGCTTATGATAATGTATGCAAATTGCATACATTTTATGCAATTTGCATATAATTGGTATGCAAACTGCATACCAACTACATGCACTAAATCTTAAATGTACAGTGACATATGAAAGAAAAACAGAGGGAAGGAGGTAAGTTATGACAACTTGACTTTGACAACTTCAGCATGTTTAAATTTTAGGAAAAAAAGTTTGTCTAAACTTTAGAAAAGATTTTGACATTTTCTCTAAATATCTCCTCAACTGAAAAATTGCTCCTAAGCAAATCTTGCGTTTCTCCATTAGATCATTCAATGATTATCCAGTTTTCTAAAATAGATTGAAGGTGCATCTCATGAGCCACCTGTTGTCAGATATATATCATCTGTAGCCAAACCACAACACAATGTTACATTTCTGACAATGGAAGAATAAGGATTTGGACAGGGTCAACAGCCAGAGAGAAGAAGAAAAAGAGTGATGCTATGTCACCGATGAGTTAGGAGGCAAAACAGAAGAAGAGGCAGAAGAGGCTTAGGACATGTGCCAGTTTCCATCGCTCCAACATAACAAGGTAATGGTGTGTGACCCACAACATGATGCTAATGGAATACCTTAAACCTACAGAGGTATGTACAATTTTCCTAACAGAAATTGTCTTATGTTACCCACACAAACTACTAAAACTATTCATAACAAACCCAGACTAAAGCTCTGCACTACCCTCATGTGTTTCTCAGATTTTCTCTTCTTTGTGGCTGTTTTAAAAATATAAATATTCACAAAAATGGTCCCACTTCCCAGGAAAAGAATATCAAAATGTCAGATTCTCCTAGTACATATGTTGATTACAATTAAAAACCCCCGAATAAAAGTAAGTCTAAGCTAAAGCTTACACAGAAAGCTCAATGCGAAAAAATTAAGCGGACATTTCAAATATCGATCTACAATCAACAAATCAGAATTACATCTTTGACTGTGACAAAAAGCTTCACATAACACTGCAGCCATGCTATAAATTGACTTCCATGTTCTAAAAATTGCTTGCTGTATAGAATAACAAAATAAGTTACAAACGAAACACATCCAACGTCATATCATAATACCCAATAGCAAAAGAAATGCTGCTCAACCAGTTGAGCTAATACAAATGATAAAAAAAAAAAAAAATCAAAGAAGAGGCCACACCTAACATACTGTATTGTTCACATTATTACTCAGATATTTTACATCATTATACAGTCCTGATGTCACAGTCCCTGCTCTATACAGGTATAAAAGCTTTCATGTGAAACTTAAGAGCAGTCATAACACAGGCAGCAAGCAGAAATAATCGGAGAGAACAACATTTTCTGAACTGAATTTTATTTCAACAAGCGTAACTGTAAGTACTTCATATTTTTAGTCTCCATAAATCTTAAACTTTCTGTTTACCCCTAGTAATAAAATTAGAAAAAATGTGATTTGATGGTTATTACAGTGGTATAATGTTTACTATGTTGGGTCAGATCAGGTCTTTGTATGTTCTTACTTTGTATGGATAAGGTGCTTCCATATACTCAATTTTTCTCCAAGCATTCAAATATAAGTCAAAGGTTAAATTTGAAAGTGGTCGTCGTTGAAAATTTGGGTTAGGATGATTTTTTTCTCTTTCCTTGTAATAGCACAGTGACCAAATAAGGTTGTAACCCATGTCTTTCCAAATGACCAAAGCAGAAAGGGAAAAGCCACTAGAGAAACAGCACTGGGAAAAGTGATTACAGACAATAAGTGGATAATCCTTTTTTTCATGAATGCTCCTGCATGAGATATGTTTAAGATTTTTACAAAGTATGTATTAATATGTATGTATTGATTTGTATTAGTACAAACATGAATGAATACTATGTATTATTTTTAATAAAACATAAGTATTATGTATAATAATAATAATAATAATAATAATAATAATAATAATAATAATAATAATAATAATAATAATAATGTGTATTCTTAATACGTAAAAATTGTATTAATTACATTTGCTGAATCATATTCAGCAAAAAGTAAACAAATACTAAATGTGTCAGACTGATATCAGAAAGGACTTATGTCTAAAATGAATGAATGAATGAATGAATGAATGAATGAATGAATGAATGAATGAATAAATAAATAAATA
>NW_015113589.1:212325-213449 GCF_001443285.1 Poecilia latipinna
CAACAACAACCACAGCAGCTCCAACAACAACCACAGCTGCACCAACAACAACCACAGCTGCACCAACAACAACCACAGCTGCTCCAACAACAACCACAGCAGCTCCAACAACAACCACAGCTGCACCAACAACAACCACAGCTGCACCAACAACAACCACAGCTGCTCCAACAACAACAACAGCGGCTCCAACAACAACAACAGCTGCACCACCAACAACCACAGCGGCACCAACAACAACCACAGCAGCTCCAACAACAACCACAGCTGCACCAACAACAACCACAGCTGCTCCAACAACAACAACAGCGGCTCCAACAACAACAACAGCTGCACCAACAACAACCACAGCGGCACCAACAACAACCACAGCTGCTCCAACAACAACCACAGCTGCACCAACAACAACCACAGCGGCACCAACAACAACCACAGTTGCACCAACAACAACCACAGCGGCTCCAACAACAACCACAGTGGCTCCAACTACCACCACTGCAGCACCAACCACAACCACAGCTGATCCAACCACAACCACAGCGGCTGCAACTACCACCACTGCAGCTCCAACTACAACCACAGCGGCTCCAACTACAACCACAGCGGCTCCAACCACAACCACAGCGGCTCCAACTACCACAACTGCAGCTCCAACTACCACCACTGCAGCTCCAACCACAACCACAGCTGCTCCAACAACAACCACAGCGGATCCAACTACCACCACTGCAGCTCCAACTACAACCACACCTGCTCCAACAACAACCACAGTGGCTCCAACTACCACCTCTGCAGCTCCAACTACAACCACATCGGCTCCAACTACAACCACAGCAGCTCCAACTACAACAACTGAAGCAGCAACCAGAACAACAGGTACTCCAACCACAGCCACAGCGGCTCCAATTACCACCACTGCAGCTCCAACTACCACCACTGTAGCTCCAACCACAACCACAGCTGCTCCAACAACAACCACAGCGGATCCAACTACCACCACTGCAGCTCCAACTACCACCACTGCAGCTCCAACCACAACCACAGCGGCTCCAACAACAACCACAGCGGATCCAACTACCACCACTGCAGCTCCAACTACAACCACACCTGCTCCAACAACAACC
>NW_015113589.1:219045-220354 GCF_001443285.1 Poecilia latipinna
CCACAGCTGCTCCAACAACAACAATAGCTGTATCAACAACAACCACAGCTGCACCAACAACCACGACTGGACCAACAACAACCAGAGCAGGTCCTTCAACATCCACCGCTACACTAGCAACAACTACCGTGGCTCCAACTGCAACCACAACTGTACCCACAACAACTACAGCTGAAACAACAATAACTACAGCTGCTCCAACAACTACCCCTGAAATAACAACAACCACACCTGCACCAATAAGAACCACAGCTGCCTCAACAACAACTTCATCACCACCAACAACAACCACAGCTTCTCTAACAACAACCACAGCGGCCCCAACAACTTCATCTGAACCAACAACAACCACAGCTTCTCTAACAACAACCACAGCGGCTCCAACAACAACCACATCTGCTCCAACCACAACCACAGCTGTACCAACAACAACCACAACTGCTTCAACAACAACCACGACTGGACCAACAACAACCACAGCGGCTCCTTCAACAACCACAGCTACACCAGCGACAACTACAGTGGCTCCAACTGCAACCACAACTGTACCCACAACAACCACAGCTGCACCAATAAGAACCACAGCTTCTCTAACAACAACCACAGTGTCTCCAACAACAACCACAGCTGCTTCAACAACAACTACAGCTGTACCAACAACAACCACAGCTGGTCCAACAACTACACCTCCACTAACAACAACCACAGCGCCTTCTACGATTACCACTGCGTCGACCACATCTATATCTGCACCGACAGCAATCACCGGTGCACAAACAACAACCACAGAATCTCCGACAACAGCTGCACCAACATCCACAGCCACCCCAACAACCACATCAGCTCCAACTACAAAAACGGCAGCTCCAATAACAACAGTGGCACCAACAACCACAGCTGCTCCAGCAAAAACCACATTGCCTCCAACAACAACCGCATCTGCACTAACAACCACTACAGTGGCTCCAACAACAACCACAGAGGCTCTAACCACAAACACAGTCACTACTGCTTCCAATGCACCAACCACCACGGTTTCCACAACTACTGCTTCTGGACCAACCAACATTGCTGCCACTACTGAAATCACTGCACCATCAGTTGGTACTGACACAATTGCCCCCCCTACACAATCCACAGCTACTGCAGCCAGTACACCCACTACAACTACTGCTGCAACTACAACAACCACAGTTTCAACAGCTACAACCACCACAACCTCCAATGCAGTTCACAACAAATCAAGTGTCTTCTTGCTCATAGCTTTTTTTTCAGTACTTATGTTGAATTAAAACAGGACTCATGCTTG
>NW_015113589.1:224415-233433 GCF_001443285.1 Poecilia latipinna
ACAGTCACTACTGCTTCCAATGCACCAACCACCACGGTTTCCACAACTACTGCTTCTGGACCAACCAACATTGCTGCCACTACTGCAACCGCTTCACCATCAGTTGTTGCTGACACAATTGCTCCCTCTACACAATCCATAGCTACTGCAGCCAGTACACCCACTACAGCTACTGCTGCAACTACAACAACCACAGTTTCAACAGCTACAACCACAACAACCTCCAATGCAGTTCACAACAAATCAAGTGTCTTCTTGCTCATAGCTTTTTTTTCAGTAGTTATGTTGAATTAAAACTGGACTCATGCTTGTCTTCATATAAGCCACTTAATCCTGAATATATTTTCTAAATGACATGAAACATTATGTTTATTTTTGTGAACTAATATTTTGTCATTTATTAGTTTGATTGTGATCTTCAAATACAACATAAATGTTGTACATTATATTCTTAAATTAATCCAATCCTCATGTTTTTTTTTCTCTTAAGACTCTTAACGTTTTACAAATACACTACAAGATGAGATTTTATTGTATATTTTTAAAAAATGCTATTATTCTTAATTTAATATTTATTTTTTCAGTGGGTGCAGAATATATAATGATTGATTATCCAGCATGTATGCTCTTGTTTTTTCCATTTCCTTTAAATATTTCTTTAAATTATCATATAATTTAACATTCCTTAATAAAAAAAACTGAGCCTGACTGACTATAGATGTGTTTGTTTTTAGAATTAAGTGACAAAACAGTGGTTAATCTGTTCCAGTGGCTGGCCTTACATTTGATCCCTGGGCCTTCAGTGGGGTTTTACTGATTTAATACACCACTGTGACTTTTCAATTATTCAACCCACAAATACTACAGTAAACAAAATACACAAAATAGCCGATTGCAAATGTTTGTTCAGCCTTGACATCAACATCATTACTGATTTGGTGACATGGGCAACAGCTCCATTCCCCTGAAGATCTGAACGTCAACAGCATCTAATACATCATCATAGAGATTCTGTACTGAGCAGGGTGCTGTGTTGGTGCACGGTAAAGCACAACTCACATAAGGAGGCCTTAGTCTTCAACACTGCTATCACAGTTTCAACTGCCACCCTGATGACCTTTGCTGATGTTATCCCCCACTTTCCTAACTACTCCAAAATAAAGGCCGCTTGAGCCAAAAATAAGAGATCCTTTATTAATTTACTTCTTTATTTGAAGTAAAGTATATTATTTGAGTAAGAGTGACTTAAATTTGTCAAGTTAAGTCAACTTAATAAATTAAGCTATTAAAACTATAAAAACTTAGTGAATTGAGATGGATAAACTTAATGATTTATGTTGGATAATCATAACATATTGAGTTGGATGAACATAATAAATTGAGTTGGTCAGACATAGGATACGAAAATTGACATTAAACTCAATTGATTCAATTAAAGTCAAAGTAAAGAGTTCCTTTAAGTTAAAGATTTATAACTTTTAAGTTAATTGAACACAAAAAAAGTACATTGTCATCACTAAACCAAAAGAATTAGGTGAGATTTATGTAAAGTCCATAAAATGAACTACAGCCAAATACACTTTGTAGAGTGTGCATGTCTTCCTCCCCTTTCCTGTCTAACTACTCTCAAATAAAAGCCGCCTGAGCAAAAAAAACTTTAAATAAGATCCTTTATTTTAACTATTTGTTTAGGCTAATCCTTCTTTAGTGTTAGAATTATTTCCTTATCCTCTGTGTACTCTTACTCTCCCCCTGTGCCGCCTTCTCTCTGCCTCTCCTCAGTCTGCCTCCTGCTCTCACCATCAGAGAGCGTAACGTAGCTACGTTACGTTCTTTTGTTCAGCATTCAACCTCCTCTGTATGTAAGCACTACATCCTCAGTCACCCCTCACCGGATTCTCTCATCTACTCCTGTTACTCCTCCCTTCTGTTTCCTGTCGCCATCTTCTCATGGATTTCATAGTTGTGTTCCCATTTGATTTTTTTTATTTTTCCGTAAGTTTATCTTTTTATTAAAAATCACAGAATCTCAACTTGACATACATGTCTGCTGCTTTTAGGTCCACTCTACAAACACATGATAAACCCAACTAGGGCAACTCCAAACTTTCACAAGACACCTTTGCTAATTTACTAATTTGCTAAAAAAAAAAGAAAATTAGTTTTTACGCAGGAAAACTTAAATGAATTCATAGAGCTGGTCTCTTCCTTTCAGAGACCAGCTCTGAACCCTTAGGTTTCCCCATAAAGGTTGCAGGGTAACCCTCCCAGGAATAAGGTGGAGAGGAGAGAGTAGTTCACTCTTGTTGATGTACAGGTTTCAGTAATACATCTTGCTACAGCACTTTCAGAGATGGAAATATATTGAAACAGTCAAATTCAAATACAATATAGTAGAATAAAATGTTTTAATAATGTTCTAATTATTTTAAACATGATATATTGTTTTAATAATTTGGGCGGGACGGACGGATACATAACTTCCATTTTGTTTGTCCAGAAAAAAGATAGTTTACAAGTAGGCATTTAGTGAATTGCTCTCAGTTGAACATCCACATTAACAAGAAATTAGTTGAAGTTGTAAAAATAGCAGCATGGCAAAAAGCCATGACACATCACAATAATAATGATGATATAAATAAGGTGCATCCAAACATGTTGGTGCTTTGGTAATTACTGTAATTTTACTTTCATCATCATCAAACACTTATTTCAACCAATCTAGATTCAATGACTGGTCATTTTCTATCAACTGATTACTGGGCATGTATTTATTTTGTGTGTGTCTGTCTTATTTTGTTTTGTGTATCAAACAATGACAGCCAAAACTAGACCTATTGAAAGACTCAAGTCTCAATCCCATTCCCTAAAAGATAGCATATTAACTGGGTCAATCAAAACTTGTCATCTCCTCAGTCAGAGATGTTCTCAGCAGCTGTCTGAATTACTTTTAAGCTAGGACTCCTTGGCAGGGATTTTTAGGCTAAGATGGGAGTGATCTGAGAAGCCTGAGAATCTTTGTGAATTTGGGGTTTCCAAGTAATATTGTCGAGGAAAAATAAGTTCATGTGCAGTATCCAGCATTTGACAATAGAGGGTATTATTGTTAAGGGCAATATGTTTTGGCTCTTAACTATCAGTCACAAAAAACAAATCTTCAAAGACTTTTAATTATGCCTTACAGTATATAGCTGTCATAATGAAGACAAGGAAAGTCATTGAACTGAAAAGTATTTCCTTGTTAAATGAAAGGAAAATATTTAAATAACAAGCTCCCTGTCATTTTTAAAGAGGTTGGGAGAAAAGCCTTAACAGAGGACACACCCTAATGGTTGAGAAGTTTGCGTAAACACTGTACTCACACCTGCGCTGTGATCTGTTTTGTACAGTTATACAATCTCTATGTCAGTCCTTCCTGGTGGGACAAACAGAAAGCAAAAGAAATAAAAAAAACTCACATCAAGCAAATTATATTTAATGTTTTATTTGATTTAGTTTTAAGCTTTTATGTATGTGATAGATGACACCATACATTCATAATGTTAAAAATATGCATAACTTTGTTTTTTTCTCACACTAAAATAGGCTGTTACCAGCTTAATGTCACAGAACTTGCACTGGAGCATTATGTATCAGCTAAACAAATTGTATCCAATTTTTTTGGCGTTGTCTCGATAAAAATCTAGACAAATATTCATTTTCCACACATGCCATTTGTTGTCACTGCAGATTAAGAATCACAACAGTTTCTGACACATTAGAAGATGAACACTATTGTCAGTGACACTTTTTACAAGAGGTTGGACCTCAGCATATATGAGTAATGTTATTTCAAAAAATATTACACACATAACATAGTTTCATTGTTTGTTTATGTTAACTTTGATGAATATGACTTCCAAGTATTGAAAACCCAGCATCCAGTTGATCAGAAAGTTGGAATATTACAATAAACCAATAAAAGAAAACCTTAGTAATATTTGTTGGCCAATACAACAATACTTGACTGCTATGATTGTTCATAAAGTACTGTGTGTTCAAGCATATAAACACAAAGGAAAAATGTACATTCCTTCATATCAACTACTACTGCACCTGTAGAAAAAGGTGCAGTACATTTTCTACTCCTCCAAAGTCTTAAAGCCTATTTAAGACTGGGAGAAATTTTCAGGGTATGGACTGCATTTGGATTCAATGATTTAAAACAGCCAGCATATACAGATGTATTGAGACATGGACTCACATTCCTTAGTTAAAGGTTACTCCTAAATCAGAGTAACCAGAAATATTTTATATGTATTAAGGAGAGATGGGACTGTAGCTCAGTAGTCTAAAGTCTTCTCAGTGAAAAGTAAATTGTGCATTTAAGCACGGAATCCAAATTGCTTTAGGTCCAGTGTGAAGTTTTCCCATTTAGTCAGGATTTGTCATAACCTAATGATTTTGGTAGCCATGTATCTGCTGCTGGAGCACTGTGTTTTATCAAGAGGATTTAAAAGAGTGAAGATGCAGGTTGAAGATACATAAATGTATCCAGGGCTGTCGCTGCACTCGATACGCATCACTATGCAGCTGTACAGAAAGGCCCATAGCAGACTTTTTTTTCCTGATGAGGCTGCAGTCCTTTAAAAATTTCAAGAAAATGATAGGAATGCTTTACCAGTCTTTAGTTGTCAGAGTCAGTTTTTATTCTGTGGTGTGTGTATAGTGGCTGTTAAGGGGTTACTCGTGTTTTAAAATATTTGTAGGTCGATATTCCAAAAAGATGAATTATGAGTTTGTCCATGGTTGTAACCCTTATGATTATGAGAAATAAAGACATGAAAAAAATCCCTTCATGCACAATAATCATAACTGAAATTAATTAACTATGATTCTACTGATTATAATTGTAATCCTCTATCAATTCATGTATACACTTTAAAATGCAAGTAACAACTCTAAGTAATTACAATTATCAAACTTTAAAGTTTTGCAGATTGAGTAGTCATAATGACGTCTAACCATGCAATTGCAATCAGAAGACTATGCCCTTTTTGAATAAAGGAACTATTTTAATAACCTCCCTTAACAATAGAGTTACTGACATTTATGAAAGGCAGGATAAACATTTTAAAGTAAAAGACACACCCAACTATTCTAGATGTTCTTGTACTTTTTTCAGACATTTCCTATGTCAGCTGCTGTTATTAAAGCAGCTGACTTGTGTCAGTGCTTTTTGCAGACACAATGGGAGTTTTAGCAGGTATCAATAAAAAGAAGAAATGTCAAGTTATTTGTGGTATAATAGAATGGAAGAAAACTTACATAAACCTCAAGAAAAAAGAGGGAAAGACACTGACATGTTTTCAACACTTAATTATACTAACAAGTATCCTTCCAATCATTAAACTACATTTAATCTATTTGCTATTTCTAGGTTTACATGTCAAATGAATATCCCCTTGTCTGTGATATAATTAAGTGTTTTTATGAATTAATATTTATCATGTTCTAATATTTTAAAACCTTTTTATTCCATCAGTTTTTGTCTGTTATAAAATGGGAGGCAGTATGTAATTTAAAAATTTCAGTAAAATGCTAAAATTACTGCATTAATAATGAATTTAATAATAATTTATCATAAATTAAGTATTTTGACTAATAATAAATAAAAAAATTTCAAACTACTGAGACAAATTAAGATACTGCAAAAATATAAATATATTTAACAAGCAATTTTAACAACATATTTAATTTTTAAATATAAAATAAAACTTGTTTTGTAATGGTGCACCCTTGCACAAATTAATTTTAAAATCATGAAACAGACTATTTCCAGCTTGCATGACAGTTTTATTGTCTCTGACGTAAAGACTGGACAAGTGATGAAGTCCAATTATAGGGTGGACTCTATTTTCACCGATACAAAACAAAGCAGTCCACATACTGGACGTGTCACTCCAAGGGTGTTACTGAGAAACTTTCTGAGTCATCAAAGAAACATTTCAAATGCCCTGTGATCATAATATTAGACTCTATTTGGTGTATTATTAGATGCAAAGACAAAACAAGTATATTACGGAGTTCTCCAGTGCTGTTACCTAAATTTAATTAAAAGCACTATGAGCTTTTAATTATCTAAACATAGTTAAATAACTGTGCTACCACAGAGAGCACAAAATATGTTTTTTTCCACATTTTTCCAAGCATGACTCTCTGGTGATAGAAATCTAGAAAACAGTCTAGTTCAGAGTAAGAAAAAGACTAACCCTTGCCTCTGCAAACAATGGACAAAAGGAAATGGGCATCTCAGTACATCTGTTATAATCTTAAAAAAAAAAAAGTTATATCACAACAAAGTTCCAATTAATGCCAGAATGTGAGATTTAATGTGCAGGAGGTCTTTTGAAAGAACAATACCAGGTAAGATATGTGAAACAAGAGTACAAAGGCCAACATGTTTTTCTCACTTCACCTGCTCTAAACAGACACATTTCATGCAGAAATACAGCTCAAAGGTTTGGAGATGCAAACACACAACATTTAAAGCAAAAACTTCAAACCAAAAAAATACTTTTGGAAACTTAGCTTCTGCATTACTTGTAAGGATATGTTGATCACACAAATGAAGGGAAAAAACTTCACAAACAATGGATTGTTTGTGAAGAAAACAAACTGGTGGTGTAATGAACAAAGCTGCATTAATTTAGTTATCTGTATGGCAGTAATGGTATAGGTAAAGATAAATTAGTTACTTAGACACCTCAACCGTCACAATGACACCAGTGTCTTCATGGACCCATTGGCTTACATGTAACCGTTCTTAGGGTGACAGTTAAGGGGTTAAAACAGCTTTTTTTCATGACATATGAATGTTCAAATTAATAACAATAAGATCAGGTCAGAGGTCCGAATATACATAGACAAGTATGACTCAGTCATGCAGAGGATATGTCTTGATGTCAGAGTTTGGTGCTTTGCGTCAGATATTTTACATTCCAGATCAATGAGGCATCATCACACTGTAAGACATCAGTGTCCCAAGCATCAAAAAGTACAACTGGTGGAGTTAAAACATCTACTTTTTTAAGGAAATGTTTTCTGATTATTCTAATAATAAATAAAGTTATTAAAGTTCTTTAGTTTTGACAACAATATCTTCCTACACCTTCAAATGCAATGTTGCACCAGCTGCAGATCTATACCTTATTATTCATATTAGGTCTCTCTACAACCAAAATATCACTCCTTCATTTCACTTTTAAATATCAATTTTGACAAAAATGTATAAATTACACTTCAATTCAGAAAAATAAAAACAGTTTTGAACACTGAAAAATCAAAACAAGACTTCCATGAAACACGATGAAAACAAAAATAAACAAATTCATGGATTGTAATTTACATTAAGCCAAATTAAGTCTCCTTGTCTGAACAATCACTTTGGGTGTTTTGGAGTAATAACATAAAATACATTTCATAAACATTATGTAGAGAAAAACAATATTGTAAAATATCAAAAATAATACCTAACACCATATTTGGTATATTTTATATATTGGATTTATAATGAAAACCAATAAAAAATATTCAATGTTCTTTAATTCAATTCAGTATTTAGGCAATAATATTAAGGAAATGTAGTTAGATTTAATATCTATTTTCAAGAAAAATAAAATTATATGCATGTGTAAAGGATTATTAGATCAGCTGCAACACAATCCTAAATTTAACACTATGTTCGTAGGTCTAACAGGAAAAGAAATCCTGCTCAACAAGCTTACCTCTGGCGTCTTTCACACACACGCGCACACGCACACACACACACAAATTAAAGACAGAAATATGTCACAGGTAGCCACACCTACAATAAAGTATTGTTCACAGAATTACTAATTTCCATTTTTGCGTGCACCTGATGTCATGCTACCTGCTCTTGATGGATATAAAGCTCTCCACCACACCAGTAAGCAGTACCAGTCAACCAGCGAACAGAACGGATCAAAGAGAATCCCAACTCTTGTCACACTGAAGAGAACTCATTCGACAAAACCTGTAAGTGTTGCTTTACTATCTAATTTCAGTCACATTCATATGTTTTTACTGTAAATCTGTTATTATGAAAGTATAGCACTGGAGACTGAAATGTATAGATCAATGTCTTTTAAAACAAAATGGATATATTGTGTGTTCATAAAAACTAGGTCTGTTTTTATTGTAAAATTTACTATGATGTCATTAGTTTTGAAACGACCATAAATAAATACAAGTGAATTGATGAGAATTCGGCTGAGTTGAAAGAAGTCTTATCTAACATCAAAATGCTATTGTGTTGCAGTTTATTATTAAACATTGGAAATAAAATGGAAATACACTTTCTTGTACTTTCAAATATATTGGAGAAAAAGGGGATAAAGAATACAATACAAAAAGCATAATTAAAAGAGAAAAAAAAAATAATTTGTAATCTTTAAATCCCTAACTATTATGACAATAGATAACATTTAAGAGATTTCAGGGTGACAGTTAAAGCGTTATATGGTGTGACACCATATAACGCTTATATGGTGTCATATAATATGACACCATATAAGCGTTATATAAATGCGTTATATAAAATGCATTTTACATGCATTTTATATAACGCATATAAAATGTTTCTTACATTTTAGAGATGTAAGAAACATCTCTAAAAAAAGAGTGAATTGAGAGGTCTTAAAATTAAAAGTAAACAAATGTGTTATTTCTTACACAGGAATTATAATACAGGAATCATAATGAAGATTTTTTGGATATTGATTCTGGTTGCTGGTAAGTGAAAACATGTCACAAAAAAGTGAGAAAATACAAATTTGAAAAATAACATGAGCAATATGAATTGTGTACATTTATTTTTGCCATAGCTATAACCAAGGGACAAGCTCAAAGTACACCTGTTACCACAATGACCAATCCTGCAACGACCACAACATCTCCAACCACTGTGGCTCCAACAACAACAGCTGAGCCAACAACAACCACTGCTGCTCCAACCAC